>NW_027420072.1:0-46762 GCF_009905375.1 Apium graveolens
ACAAGGAACGCTGGGACGCCGCTGTGGAGGCTATTCAGGACGAGTTTCTAGAAGTCCTTGAACAGTCATCCTTCCCTTGTCCTGTGCGAGTTCCAGCACTTGGAGGCGTTGCAGATAAGCTCGCTGATTTAATCAAGGATCGCCCATCGGGGAGTCAAGGCCAAGGCCAAAAGAGGAAGGAGCTCGAATCCAGCACTGAAGAGGAGGAATCTTCTGAGGAGGAAGCTGAGCCCGTTATAAAGAAGTCCAGGGTAGAAGAGCCTCCGAAGCCAGCGTCTCCTAAACCAGCATCTCCTGCAGTATGCAAAGCGCCCGAAGATAGTTCAGAGGGAACCTCTGCGGAGACTTCCGAAGGGACTTTCGAGGGACCGACGGAAGAGACATCCGAGGAGACTTCGGATAGTGGTTCCATAGAATCCCAGCCTTCCAATGCCTAAGTTTTTATGTATTTCTTTTTTCTTAGACAATATTGAACTTTGTAATTGACTCTTATTATTTTCAGTCGTATTTTGCCCAAGTATCATCGTATTTTTTCTTTCAATTTTTCAAACTCAAGTTTATAACTTGGTTTTATCCTTCACAATGCATCAATCTAATCAACTAGATTAAGTCGACACTTTATATTATAACTTGGTATTCTTGATACCTTACATGAAAATGGGTTCAACCCTGATAAAATCTAAACTATCTTCTATGTAGAAAAAATCCTAAGCAAGCAAAGCTTCAAGGTGCTTTTTTAAACACTACTTGTCGTTCTGACAAGTGAAAATCGTACCTTTAACTATTCTAAACATAGTAAACCTTCAGGTTTTGGGCATGCCAAGTTCTCGGGACTTCAAACCATCCATAGTCTCCAGCTTGTAGGTTCCTCTACCCTGAACGCTCTTGACTTTGTATGGCCCTTCCCAATTTGGGGCAAGCTTACCTTTCTGCCCTACGCCAGAAGCTTCCACTTTCCTCAATACTAGGTCACCTTGTTGAAGAACCTTTCTTTAACCCTTAGGTTGTAGTAGAACGAAGCTTTTTTCTGATATTCCACAACTTCGCATGTGCCTCATCTCGTACTTCATCAATTAGATCCAGGGCTAACCTTTGCTCTTCTTCATTTCCTCCTCGCATTGAAAGCTTGAATCCTGGGGGAGGAATGTGATATCTCTACAGGAACAACTGCTTCTGCACCATATGCTAACATGAAGGGAGTTGCTCCAGTCGTGACTCTACATGTAGTCCTATAGGCCCATATTATTGGGAGTATTTCATCCACCCATTTATTTCTTGACTTCTCGATCCTCTTCTTTAGTCCATCCAGGATTATTCGATTCGCCACTTCCGCTTGTCCATTGGCTTGCGGGTGAGCCACAGAGGTGAATCGTAACTCAATTTCATTATGCTCACAATACTTCTTGAATTCTTCATTGTTGAATTGTGTTCCATTGTCAGTGACTAGGATGCGGAGAATTCCATACCGGCACATAACATTTTCCCACAGGAATTGTTGCAACTTGTTTAGTTGTGATTTTGGCCAAAGGCTTGGCTTCAATCCACTTAGTAAAATAGTCAATGGCTACAATCAGGAACTTCCTTTGTGCCGTGGCCATGGGGAAAGGCCCCAGTATTCCATTCCCCACATAGCAAAGGGGATGGGCGAGTTAATGGAGGCCAGCATCTCGGGGGGTTGTCTAACGACTTGTGCATGCTTCTGACAGCGGTCATACTTCTTCACATATTCTTTGGCATCGGCCATCATTTCTGGCCAGTAGAAGCCTAAACGGGTTATCTTATGAGCTAAGGCCCTGCCCCCCAAGTGTTGCCCACAAATATCTTTATGTACTTCTTCAAGAGCCAAGCGTGCCTCATCGGGGCCTGAGACACCTTAAGTAAGGAACCACGAAAGATCTTTTATACAGAATTCCATCTATCAAAGAGTACCTTAGTGCTCGAACAGCTAACTTCCAGTGCTTCAGTAGGATCGTTTGGTAACCAGCCAGTTTGAATGTCGGTCTTAATGGGATCTATCCATGACGTCCCCAGGCCTATAGGAGCTACAAGCTTAACATCGATGCTCCGTGTCTTCAAAACACGGAAGTATATACCTTCCTGAACTTTCTTCTATCTCAGATGAAGCAAACTTTGATAATGCATCCGCCTTAGCATTTTCCTCCCTTGGAATGTGCTCAACATGGCATTCATCCAACTGGGTCATCACAGCCCTTACCAGGCGGACATACTTAGCCATCGTATCATCCCTTGCCTCAAAACTCTCCCCTTTACCTGGGATACGATCAGCTTCGAATCTCCCACGGACTTTTAAGTTCTTGACTCTAAGTGTTCCTGCTAGGCCGAGGCTAGCTATCAGAGCTTCATATTCTGCCTCATTGTTTGTGGTCGGGAAGTCTAGCTTCATGGCATACTCAATCAAGAACCCATCAGGGCTTTGTAAAACCAATCCTGATCCACTTGAATTTGTTTTTGATGCTCCATCAAAATAGATAACCCAATATTCTTTCTCCTTATCATCCTTCTCTTTGTCCCCCTTATCAACTTCCTTGTCTTGAGGTATGGTATCTTCCTGCCCCCCGACTTCTTGGTTGGGTATGGTACTTTCCACCACGAAGTCAGCTAATGCCTGGGTTTTTATTTCCTGTATGTGGCTTATACTTGATGTCGAACTCTCCCAGCTCTATTTCCCATTTGATCAACCTCCCACTAGCTTTGGGACTATGAATAATATTTCTCAGGGGCTGATTTGTTAGTACCTCAATTTGATGAGCCTGAAAGTAAGGACGTAACTTTCTTGAAGCCATTACCAAGGCTAGAGCAAATTTCTCAATAGTTGAATAATTCAACTCAGCACCATGCATAATTTTGCTGACATAGTATACGGGTTTCTGGATTTTCAGTTCCTCCTTAACCAACACAGCGCTCAAGGCACTCTCTGAAACCGGCCAAGTACAAGTATAAAACTTCATTCAAAGCTGGTTTGGCCAACAACGGGGCCTGGGCCATATATTTCTTTAACTCCTCAAAAGCCTTCTGGTTTTCCTCACTCCATACAAAGTCTTTAATGTTTTTTAGTGACTTGAAGAATGATAAACACTTGTCTCCTCACTTGGAGATGAATCGTCCCAGCGCAGCAACCCTTCCTGTGAGCTTCTAAACATCCTTGACTATTTTTGGTGGTTGCATGTCCAGGATTGCCTTTATTTTATCAGGGTTTGCCTCGATCCCTCTCTTAGAGACTATCAATCCCAAAAAATTTCCAGATCCTACTCCGAAAGCACACTGTGTAGGATTTAACATCACCTTGTGGTACCTCAGGACCTCAAAAGCTTCCCTCAAATGGGTTATATGATTAGTCTTTACTAGACTCTTGACTAACATGTCATCAACATATACTTCCATAGTCCTTCCAATAAGATCCTTAAAAATTTTATTTACCAACCTTTGATAGGTGGCTCCTGCATTCTTAAGACAAAATGCCATAACAAGATAACAATAAACACCAAAGTCAGTGATGAATGATACCTTTGGAATGTCATCCTTGTGCATCTTAATCTGATTGTATCCGCTAAATCCATCCATGAAGCTCAGCATTTCGTGCCCAGCAGTGGTGTCAATCAAAGTATCGATCATTGGTAACGGGAAACAGTCCTTAGGACAGGCATCATTTAGATCAGTGAAGTCTACACACATCCTCCATTTTCCATTGGCCTTCTTCAGCATTACAAGGTTTGCTAACCATTCTGGAAATTGAATCTCCTCAATGAAACCAGCCTCTAAGAGCTTCTCCACTTCCTGTTTTATAGCTTCTTGCCTTTCTGGAGCAAAACTTATTTTCTTTTGTTCACTATCTTCCGATTTGGGTCGACATTCAGCTTGCGAGTAATCAGTTCCAGGTCTATGCCTGGCACATCAGCTGCTGACCATGCAAAAATGTCACTATTTTCTTGCAAAAATTTCACCAACTTCCCTCTAAGGGGCTCCTCGAGCGTTGCTCCAATAAAAGTCACCTTCCCAGGATCTTCGGGGGCTAAAGGAATTGAAACCAAGTCTTCTGCTGGCTTTCCTCTTTTCTCATCATTCTCTCGGATATCTAGATCTTCAATAGGAAAAACCTGCCCCCCAACTCCATCTGCCCTCAAAGAGGCCATATAACAGCTTCTAGCCATTTTTTGGTCTCCTCTCTTTTCTCCGATCCCTTCCCGGGTAGGAAACTTCATAATTGAATGGTAGGAGGAAGGGACTGCCTTGAAGGCGTGTATCCCTGTTCTTCCCATGATAGCGTTGTAAGTCGAACTAGCCTTCACCACCACGAAGTCCAACATCTGAGTTGCTTGCCTTGGTTCCTGTCCTATGGTTGTTGGCAACTTGATTATCCCTTCTACGGGGCACTCCACTCCCGCAAACCCATATATTGGCATGTCAGTTGGGGTCAATTGGGAGTCATTATATCCCATCCTCAAAAAAGTGTCATGGAGCAAGATATCCACTGAAGCACCATTATCCACAAGGACCCTTCTCACTGGGCTATTCCCTATAATCGGGGTTATGACCAACGGGTCGTCATGGGGAAATTTCACACCCTCTAGATCGGCATCATCAAAACACATTAGTACTCCTGTCCTGGCCCTCTTCGGGCTTCCCCAACAGTATGCATAACTTTTCGAGCATATGCTTTCCTGGAGTTCTTGGATAACCCAGCAGCAGTTGGTCTTCCAAAAATTGTGTTGATCACAGGTCCTCGGGGGCGCGGTCCTCTGAAGATTGTACTTATCACCGATCCCCTAGGTTGGGGATTTCTCCCCTGATCTTCTTGATCTCTCCTTCGGTCATCAAAGTTTCTTCTCACGTTGCTGCTTCTACCCCCTCCTTCTCTAGTATATTTGTTCAATCTTCCTTTTTGAATGAGGAACTCAATTTCATCTTTCATCTTTCTACACTCATCGGTGTCATGACCAACATCTTTTTGAAATCTGTAATACTTGCTTTTATCTAGCTTTGTAGGATCAGCCTTCAAGGGCTTAGGCCAACGAATATCTCTATCTTTCTCGATTTCTATCAAGATCTGGCTTCTAAGAGCATTCAACTTAGCGTATTCAGTGAACTTTTGCCCAGGTCCTCCCTTCTTGGGGTTTGAATCAGTGTTTTGCTCGGTTCTAGGATACTTGTCCTTAGCGATATACTCCAGATCAGTTTTCCGCTTCTTGCCTCCAGTGGGCTCATTACTCACTACGGTCTTCCTCATGCTCTCTTCCACCTTGATGTACTTCCCTGCCCTATCTTGGAGCTGCAACATGCTTTCAGGGGGGCGTTTGGCCAAGGACATCTTGAAAAACTCATCCCTGGTTCCTTGTTGCAGTGCTATCATGGCTACCTTATTATCAAGGTCTGGGACTTTTAAAGCCTCCTTTGTGAAACGATTCAGGTAGTCTCTCAAGGATTCCTTTGTTCCCTGCACAATGCTCATAAGAGATGCTGAACTTTTCTCATGTACTCTCCCGCTGATGAATTGCTTAATAAAAGCCTGACTTAATTCTCTGAACTACCCAATAGAGTTTGGGGGCAAACGACTATACCACCTTTGAGCCATACCCGACAGGGTTTGAGGAAAGGCCCGACACTTAATAGCATTATTCACGGGCTGCAACAGCAGTGCATTAGAGAATCTCCTAACATGATTAGCGGGATCTCCCGTGCCATCATAAGCTTTGATAGTTGGCATCTTGAACTTCCTTGAGATATGGGCATTCATTATTTCCTCAGTGAAGGGTGGAGTAGGATCATTAGGATCTCCAAGGGGAAGAAGATTGCTTGGATCAGCCCTTGGGACAACAGCCCTCCTCTGCACTGGACCATCCAGGTCTATGATAGGAGGAGGATTTCTCCCCCTAGGAGGTACTGGGGGTCTGGTGGTCTGGTGCGCCTCCAAGTCGTGCCTCAGCCTTTGAATCCCAGCCTCGTGAGCCCTGATCCTTTCCTGTACTTCTTGGGGATTCGTCCCTTGGGTGCTTTGAGGGCGTTGGCTACCATCAGCCATCGGCTCTTTTCCAGCACGTCTCCTTCTTGGGGCTACTTCATCATCCGAAGATTCGTAGTCTCTCTCAGTATAAGGACCAGAAAATTCCTGATCCTTAGGGATAGGAGCCAAACCTCGTATGTAGGGGGAGATCACCCCCGTGCTTCACTCTGTCCAGCATGTCCACTTCCTCCAACTTCGGGGTAAAGGGGCATCCCATAAGGGGGGTTAGTAGTCACAACAGTTGAATATTCATACCCGATGGGTCGAGAATTCACAGGTGCATGTAGTTGTTGAACTTGGAGATTCATACCTTGAGTAGCCGAGGGAATCGTCCCTTGTGGCTGAGGTTCAGTTGCCCCTATCCGGGCTTCTCCTTGCGTGGTTGCATAAGTTGAATGAGGAGGTACCTCCACAGTTGAAGAAATCACTTGGGTTGTCCCCGTTGGTGTTCCTCCTTCAAGGGCTCTAACTGTTCTCCATATTTTCGCCATGGTTGTTGTTGTGCTTTCCCACAGACGGCGCCAAATGTTATGGATAAAAAACTAAGGTTATTATTTGCTGTATTTATTACAAAGGTTTGGGAGCTCAAGGCCTTTAATGGCTGCTCTCGTATTTCGTAGCTTAACTCTACCTTTACGAGATGCCTACGTATCTCTGTGAATTAGAGAATCAAGCCAAAAAACGTAGTTCTGATTTGTGGGGTGAAGCCCCTTATATAGATGTTGGTGGTCCTTGAATTGGCTTGGTATAGGAGACTTGGTAGCCAAGTCTCAGAATTAGAATGGACTTTGGAGTCCTAAATAGTAGGAAACTGATTCCTTATCCTTTTAGGTCCCTTAGAGGCTAATCTGCAAGGATTTATGTCCTCATTGGGACTCTTTTCAATAGCTGATTTTTCCCTTATTAATTAATTATGAAATTAATTAATATTCAGGGTTTTTGGTCCTTCTTTGTTCCATCAGGCCTGATCTGGTCCATCAGGCCTCATCAATGTGTTAACCTTTTGGTCTGAATATCATACATCTTCTTATTGGGCCTAGCAGCCCAAATCATGTATAATTACAGTAATATTTAATTACACAATCAGGATTTATTTATCCCTATCATAGTGTAAACCCTAAGCTGTGTTTATATAGTACACAGTTACAAGATATATTCTAGTTGATATAAAATATAATTCTGTCTCCTAAAATATATCAATCAGATATCTTCTACAAGTCTTCTAGTCCTCTAACTCTTCATGCATATCTTCTTTTATTTTAGTCCAAATCTTCTCCTGTAAATCAGCCGCATTCCTTATCTGAAAGTCTTCCCGCACTTAAGTACTGATATGTATCTTCTGACACCTTGAGTTCTGATATTAAGTTCTGACTTCAGTAAGTTCTGATTTCCAGTAAGTCCTAATATGTCTTGTTGTTAAGTTCTGAAAACTAAACACAAATCATATTAGACACGACATCTCAAATATATCTAACAATCTCCCCCAACTTGTAAATTATGCAAAATATACAAGTTAATAGATTTGATGATGTCAAAAACATTTTAAGTATAAATGCAATGAGAGTTTAATAAGACAACTAACTACAACTTACATTCCTTGTAGCTTTTACGAATCTCACTGTGTTGGATATATTTGAGATGTCATGTCTAATATATTTCACGTTTAGTTTTCAGATCTTAACTAACAGGAAATATCAGTACTCACTGGAATCAGGACTTACTGGAAGTCAGGACTTAAGGATATCAGGACTTAGATTATCAGATGATAATATCAGAAGATGGATATCAGAACTTAAGTACTGGAGGACTAACAGTTAAGGAAGAGAGCTGATTCACAGGAAAGAAGATCGAGACTAATACAAGAAGAAGATATGCATGGAAAGAGTTAGACGACTAGAAGAATTATATAAGATATCTGGTTGATATATTTAAGGAGACAGAATTATATTCCATATCAACTAGAAGTTATCTTGTAACTGTGTGTCTATATAAACACAGACATAGGTTTACTCTATAAGAGTTACGATCATCGAGAAGATCATATATTGTAACCTAGCAGCTCTCGTGATATTTGTTCATCACTGAGAGAGAACAGTTCCATTGTAACAGAGTTTATTGTATCGAATACATCTCTTTTCTGTTACTTGTGCTTTAAATCGATTTGATTGTATTCTACACTATATTCAACCCCCTTCTACAGTGTTGTGTGACCTAACACACTAAGTCAATCTTAATCCAAAGTGATTCTTGACAAAGTTTGATATCAGCTTTTCTTCTTTATTCCTCAGGACTTGAGATAGTGTAGCTTTGACTTGCTTCAATTCTTCACCCTGACTCCCAATCTGGTAGATTCCAGTCCTAAGTGCAGAGATATGGTTTCTTTCTAAACCATCACCCAGTCTTATTACCCTTGGATGAGAAGAATCTTCATTGTAGCACAAACATTTCTCTTTCAGAATAACTTCAAGTTTAGCAGAATCCTTCTTCATTGGAATTTTACTTCCATCATCTTCAACTATGTTAGGAATGAATTCTGTAACCCTTGAACCAAAAATTCTTGCTTTATCTCTTATGGTCTTCAAAATGAAATTTGACCATCTCTTGGTAATATCAGACTTTATCTTTAAAAGATAATGAAAGAATTAAAGTTCTTTCAGGGATTTGTTCAGCACATCTGATTCTGACATTTGATATGTCCTTCCATCTTCAAGAAATAAAATCAGATTTTCTTTGACATTATGCTTGTCATGAGCATCCAGTACCACTTGAACAGAGATAACCTTATCAAGGTGTTTCTGTGTAACATCTTTAAGAGGTCTGTCAGTTAACAAAAATGGATCTCTTGTAAGCACTTCAACTCCTGTCTTGATCTTAGCTTCATCAGAACCTAGTCCAGCTCTGTCTCTTGCTTCTCTGGCTTTCAATCCAACAGTCATGAAATCAGATAACAATTGGATTTTCTTTGGATCTGATGGTTTGACATTCTTCCATAGGAGTTTCTTTTTATCAGCAACTTTCATCTTGTCTAAATCAACTTGAGCACTGTCAGAGGTTGATTTCTTGATGACTTTATCAAAACTTGTTGTTTCTTCTGTAGATTGCTATTTTTCACTTTGAACAACTTGAGCTTTGTTAGAGGTTGTCTTGGATTCTTCAGTAATATTTCTTCTTTTCAGAGTTTGAACAGATTCATCTTCAGCAAGAGTATCATCATGAACTTGAACCATTTTGCACACTGATTTCATCAGGATTTGAGGAATTTTCATCTTCTGTGGCTTTATTGGTTCATCAACTTTTCCAATCCCTTTATCTTTGGGATCAATCTCAGTTTGTGATCTAGTCTTGGGCTTCGATGCCTCAGTATTTAATTTCTCCTTGATCACAATGCCTTTTTCCTTAAGCCTTGGAGGTTTCTTTGCAACATAAGTTTTAGACTTTAGATTTGTCTTCTCAGCTTTAAATCTAGCTTCTTCCTCCTTGAGATTTTTGAAATCCATTCCAGGATTATGTTTCAGAAATAATCTTCTAGCAATCTCTTCATCAAGTGTCTGAATCTTGGGATCCTTGTAGTAGACAATAGTCTCCTTTCCCTTGAGCTTCAGAGTTTGCAAAAACTTCTGAGAGTCTTTACTTCCTCCTTGAATCAAAACATCAGAACTTGATATCAGATTTTGATTATCAGCACTTGCTATCAGATTTTGAGTTTGAGCAGCTTCAAAACTTGTCTTCTTTTGAGTAGAAGATTTATGTGCATTAGAGATTAGTTTCCTAGAAGAAACCTTGCTACTTTTCCCTTGACCTCTACTCTTATAAGAGTTTCCATGGTCATCACCTTTGTCATCCTTCTTCTTCTGTATTTGAGTAGGTGAGCATTTGGACTTAACTACCTTATCCCCCTTTTTGGCATCATCAGGTAGTAGGAGAGAGAGAAGAAGTTCTACTGAAGATTGAATTTCATCTAGTTGAGCCTTTTGAGAAGCTTGATTCTGCAGGACCTCAGTAATTTGGGCCTGTTGCTTCTCCTGGATCTTCTCAATTGCTTCAACTTTTTCAGAAATAGGTCTGATAAACCTCTTTTTATCAAGCTTGATCTCCATATCCAGTTTTTCAGCTTTTCCAGAAGTTTGTCAACCTTTTCATGAGTTGTAGAGTGTTAACCTGGAAGAGTCTTGACACTTAGAGCTGTGAATTTGAGTTGAGTCTTGAAATCAGAACTTGTCATCATCTCATCAGCCTTAGCAATGTGCTCTGTCAGAACTTTAGAGCTTGGAATGAAATTAGACTCATTCCACTTCTTGGTCCACTCAACACCTCTGTGAGTTTCTTCCCAAGGAAAATGGCATTCTTTTCAACAAATTTCTCAATCAGTGCTTCCTTTCCAAGAATAGGAGCTGGAGTATGTTAGGTCACACTTTCACTGTAGAGGGGGTGAATACAGTGTTTATTACAATCAAATCAAACTTCAAGAACTTATGTAACAGAAAACAAACTTTATTGAAACAATAAACTCTGTTACAATATGAAACTGTTATCTCTCAGTGATGAACAAAATATCACGAGAGCTGCTAGGGTTATGTTAAATAATATTCTCGATAATGATAACACTTATAGTGTAAACCCTATGTCTGTGTTTATATACTACACAGTTACAAGATAATCGCTAATTGATATGGAATATAATTCTACTTCCTAAAATATATCAATCAGATATCTTCTATTCTAAGTATTCCATTCTTCACGGAATTCCTTCTTCATGCATATCTCTTCTTATGTTTATCTTGATCTTCTTAACTTTAATCAGCTACTGTCCTTATCTGATCGTCCTTCAGCACTTAAGTTCTGATATCTATCTCCTGATGCTTATCTCCTGATAACATAAGTACTGATATCTCTTAAGTTCTGACTTCCAGTATAAGTACTGATCAGTTAAGTACTGATTTGTTCTGTTCAAATAAGATCTGAAATCTAAACATAAAACATATTAGCCATGACATTATCAAATATTTCTAACAATCTCCCCCAACTTGTAAATTAGCAAAATATACAAGTTTAACAGATATTTGATGATGTCAAAAACATTAAGTACAAATGCATGAGAAATAGACAAGATAACTACAACTTACAGTCCTTAAAGCTTTTACCAATTCAACTTCTGATAACAACTTCAATCTGTATAAATATCAGAATTTAAGCAGTTGTAGATCTTCGACTTGGCTTCATCATTTTCTGATCTCTCTGATGTCAGGAGTTGTTCTGAGATAATTCCTCAACAAACATTTCTCAGCATATCTGAGTTCATCAATCATTCTCCGTTTGACATCTTTAAGCTCTGCAGTATCTTCACCAGTTTGAAATATTGCAGCTCTGAGATCATTAATCTTTGCTTTTCTCAACTCCCGATCTAGTCTTATGACATAAGCTTTGTTAGACTCTAGATTGAATTCAAGTCCCTTAATACCAAGATATGTTCTGATCTGTGCAGTATTAGGCTTCATATCAACAATATCACCATTGTGATTTCTGTACTTTGGAACATAAACGCTGTCAGACTTAACAGAATAAAGTCTTTTCTGTCTCTGAATCTGTTCCTTTAAGTAGTTTGCAGCAGTCCCTGTCAATCTGTCATCCACTTGAAGTAAGAATAATACATGCTCCAATTCTTCAAAATACTTCAATGGAATGGCATTTTGTCTTATATGATATACCCTACCATCTGTCATGAAATACAACAGGATGTGTTCCTTCAAGTAGGTATGGTAAACCATTTGTACAGATTCCAGTTGATTCAATCTTTCAGGAGTTGCTCCAATACCTGGTTCACTCAAGGAAGTTGGATCATTGGTAGTGTTGTGTATTCTTCTCTCATCAGCACTTCCCAATCCAGTTTTATCTCTTGCTTCCTTTCCAGTAACTACTCTTGCTTCAAAACCACTTGGAGTAGTCTTCAAAGATTGAGTCTGTTTTGCTTTAGTGAATCCTGGTAGGAGTGTTTTAGATTTATTTTCTGATATCAAGTTAACTTGAGCACTGTCAGAGGTTACTTGCTTCTTTTGAATATCAGAACTTACCATTTCTTGACTCTGAACAACTTGAGCCATGTCAGAGGTTGTTTTAAGAACTTTTCTTGAAGTCAGAGCAAGATTATCTTTTCCATCAGTAATTTCTTCTTCCTCAGGAGGTACATAAGGCTTGATAGGTTCACCAACCTTTTCTTTACCCTTGGATCTTGGATCTATCTTTGGTTGTGATTTAGCCAATGTTGCTTCAGTATGTGCCTTTTCTTTAATCACAATGCCTTTTAGTTTTGGAAGTGACTTTTTACCAGAAGCTTCAGATTTTGAAATGACTTTTTCTGATTTAAGTCTGGCTTCTTCTTCCTTTAAACTTTCCAAGTCCATCCCTGGATTTTCTTGAAGAAATAACTGTCTTGACATTTCTTCATCAAGATCTAAAAGTTCATCAGAACTTATCCTTTTACCAGCATCAGAACTTATTCTTCTCCCAGTATCAGAACTTATCCTGTGACTTGCAGTTTCAGCATTTCTTGATGAGAATCTTTTACCTTGACTATGACCTCCACCCATTCCAGAGGTTCCTTGGTCATCTTGTTCATCATCCTTTCCTTGCAGTGTCTTATTTGTTTTGCATTTGGACTTAATTACCTTCTCCCCCTTTTTGGCATCAGCAGGTAGTAAAAGAGAGATAAGTAATTCCACTGAGGATTGGATTTCAGTAAGTTGCAATTGTTGAGAAGCTTGATTAGTCAGAATTTGATCAATCTGAGCTTGTTGTTTCTCTTGAGTTTTCTCAATAAAAGCAACCCTGTCAATGGTAGGTTGGAAGAACTTTTTCTTATCAATTTTCCACACTTGTTCCTGTTTGATAAAGTTCTCCTGAATCTTGTGTAGCACTGCATGAGTAGTAGAATGAAGACCTTGTAGATTTTTAGTACTCAATGCAGTGACTCGAAGCTGAGTTTTAAAGTCATCAGAATTTAACATCTCATCAGCTTTAGTCAGGTGCTCAGCAAGATGTAAAGCATTTGGAACACATGAAACTGAGTTCCATTCCTTAGTCCACTCCTGTCCTGCAGGAGTTTCACTCCAAGGTACTGGTGCTTCCCTTGTAACAAATTTCTTTATCAGGTCAGACTTTAAAAGAGTCTGTTGAGGAATATGTCCTGAAGGACCTGCTTCATCAGCATCTACAGTTGTAGCAGCTTCACCAGTATCTCCAACATTTGCAGCATCAGAACTTAGAGAATCAGTATCTTCTGATAATAAAACTGTGTGAGTAGCAATGGAGGCTTCAACATCCTCTAATTGCTGATCTGATACTAAGTTCTGATCAACAACCATATCCTGATGCTCACCTAAAATCTGATCATCAGCATCTTGATGCAGAGAAGGTGTTAGTGATAACTCAGGAGTTTGAACAGTATCAGTAACAGGTGTTGTGGAAGGATTATTTGCTGTTGGAGCTTCTAAGAAAAGTATTTCAGGCACAACCAGGTTCTGAATATCAATTTCAGCACTTGTGCCTGGATCAACAAGAGACATAGAAGGTGAATTAGCCTTGTCAGATACAGGGTCCTGAGATGGAGTTGATGGAGAAGAAGTGACTGGAGCAAATTCCTTGTCCTGTGAGATCAGAGATTCCTGATCCCCTTCCTTAGCTGCTTCCTCCTCATCATCTGAAACTGGCCTTTGTGCCCTCTGTTTCTTGTACTTCCTTGTTGATTTGGATTCCTTGAGAGTTTCAGGAACCGTCATACGTCTAAGCCTCTTGAGAAGCCTAGAACCCCCAATTGCAAAATCCTTCTGAGAAGTTGCCTTCTCAGCTTCATTTACCACAGGTTCTGAAGAGGGAATCTGATCCTCAGAATCTGATTCATCTCTCAAAGTAATCCTCCTCTTCTTCTGAGATGTTTGAGGAACGGTCTTTGTTCTCTTTGACTTAGAGAATGTAGGCTTCACAGTAGGTGCTGAAGAAGAAGGTTGAGCAGTCTGTGAAGTGGAGAGATAGGATTTGAGATAAGTTCTGAAGGTAGGTTGAGTAGAATGAGAGGTAGGGACTGAGGTTGATGGATTTTGGTTATGGTGAGTGGGTTGAACATTTGAGTAAACAGATTTGTAAGTAGCAGGATCAGCATTTACCAGAATCTGTTTCACAGACTGAGGAATCTGTAATTGTCTCACCATTGATTTCTTTGTGTCAGCATTTATCAGGTCGTTAAAGTACCTTTTTGCAACCTTAAAAGGTGGGGTTTGAGTGCTGACTAACTGGGGTTCAGAAGTACAATACGTATAAATAAGTTGACAGAATCTAGCAAAATAAACAACATCTCGATTCTCTGTCATCCTATCCCCAATAAAACCTAAAACTGCTCTTGCATAATCAAAATCAGTGTGATTTAGAAGTGCATACCCGATTTGTTGGCTGAATATGGGAATTGCATCAAAATTTGAACATTTGTTGGCGAAAGCTTTGGTAATGCAATCAAAAAAGAAACTCCATTCCCTCCTTATGAAAGATCTCTTCAACTGTCCAAGCTTGGTCAATGTTCCTTCATATCCCAGACTAACCATCATGGTTTGAAGAACTGAGTCATCAACAGTAGAATAAACACAGTCCTCAGGTAGGTGTAATGCTTGTCTAACTGTAGACAAAGTCACAACATACTCATCTTCCCCTGATGAAAATATGAGACTTGGGGACCCTTGAGCACCACCATTGTCATATACTCCACTCCTCCAAAACTCCAGTACTTGAACTCCAGAAAAGGATGTAGGCTCAGTTAGAGCAAACCCTATATCAGAACTATTGAGAAAGTCCTGAATGAAATGAAGTTCAGAGGGTGCCTCCATAGTGTTTAGTATCGCAGAGAAGTTGTTAGGAACAAACTTTGCTCCATCAAAGAGAATGTCCTTGGGTGCCATTATGTTTGAAAAGAAATTGGTAACCTGTAATGTGTTTGAGAAAATGCCTCTTACAAGAAGATCGTCAGTAGATGAGAGAGGTGAAAAGTAAAGAGAGAGATAAAATATAAAGGTAAATAAAAGATTTGACAATCTTTGCTCTCTTGTACTTATACACAAAAAAAAAGTAACCGTTGAGGACACATGGCAGATATACATTTAAAAGTAATGGTTAATACCTTGACACCTGGTTTACATAGAGGAAGCAAAAAGTAATGGGCACGGTAAATAAGGAATAATTACCACCCACTTGCAGTTTTTGAAGGAAAAACTGTTCCACTTACCTAGAATCCATTAATCAAGGTGAATCAGTTCTAATTTAAAATTGAAACTGTTCCCACTAATTCAAATATTTTACTCTGCAATATCAATATTCTGAAAAACAACTGTGTGTGAGAATGGGTAAAAACAATCAGTTAAGTAAGTACTGATAAAACAATATCAGAACTTAAAGTCAGACACAATTTATACGATTATCAGAATATTTATCAGAATTTATCAATACGTATCAAAATTTCTCAGAGACAAGAACAAAATCCATTAATATATCAAAATAATACATTGATGAAATTGAAATTACATCACAACTTTTACAATCTTGTCCTAAGCTTCTATTCCTAACATCAATAGCCTTGGTCCTAGCTAAGAAGCTTGACAAAGCTGATGATGAAGAAGAACAGGAAGAAGACGAGATTAAGTCATCTTCCTCTTCCTATCTCCGACAAACAAGATAGCGAGTCGAATGATTCGCTCTTGCTGACGGATAGCTTCCCGCCTTTCCTCCTCCAGGCGCTCCAGATGGCGATGGTAATCCATCTCGAAGAATAGAAGGTGAGCCAGCACCTCCTGTGGGACAGAGTCCCAGATCTCCTCAGGAATGGCTGTTATATGCCACTCCTGCTGCCACTCGGCACAACTGAGCTCCATTGTGAAGGTTTGTGTGTTCAGAAACATGTTGTATCGAACCATTGTGTTTTTGACAGAAGAAGGAGGATAAGTGTGTGAGAAGAATGTGATGGAAAAACTGATATGAAGTGGTTGCATATATAGGCAAGAGAATGCCAAGAGACGCAAAGATATTTAATGCTGACAGGTAGAATTAATTCTACCTCGTCTCCCTAGACTTTGAAAAAGAATAACAGTCATTGGAAAGAGGAATCATGGTCTAGACCACACAAGACACAAGAAACAGTGGACTGTTCAAGTACAAACCATTAATCCTAATCATAGTGACTATTAATCTTCCACTTCAACATATGCGAGTACAAACTGAGACTGTTATTAAATTTCATTCAAAGATAAGCCAAGTAAAGGTTTAGACTGAGAAATCAGAACTTAGACCTATACCAGAACTTAACAGTCATCAGAACATAATGTCTTAACTCGAAAAGGGAATGCCCATCTTAGTAAATCCTCATACAAGTTCTGAGTTATGAACGTCAGAACTTAATCATCAGAACGTATAACTAGAACTTGTCCTCAGAATTTGTGTAAAAGTGACACAATGACTGTTTATCTAAAATAACATAGACCACCACAGAAATTTTCATCATTCAGATGGAGTGATTAGTGTGTGCATTAAGCTAAATAACAGACAAAGAGTAAAGTCTGATCTACTTCAGTACATCTTAGAAATAAGTCATAATTAAAATTTTGCTAAAGAGCTGTCATTATCCTGAAACCTACTGATAAATGAGTGCATGCATGAGTCCACCTCAACTGTTGTTGTGCTAATTTTATGCATCTTTTGAAATTCTATTTTACAGAGGCTTCTCAGTGTAAGTGAGTCACGACTGTTTATCAGAATTTATGCTATTATCAGTGTATTTCTCCAGTAATCATAGGGTGTGAAAAGTCACCAAGAAAATATTTTGCTTTTCTAATGCATATTTACTTAATACCAGCAATGCACTTGGGTCGTCCCTTTCACATTTTTACTCTAGATCTCAAAGGAGTACCTGATATTATTCTTTGATTCTTTTTCTTCTTCTTTTGATAAGTGAGGTTTATCAGCACTTAGTACATTCAGCAGTTTTACTAGAATCAGAACTTAAACAGATGAGTAGCATTATTCTAATTTGGGACTTAGTAGTAAGATGAATAAAGTAAACTAAACTAAGCTCAAGTATCAGAATTTGCTTGTGTCATAAGATTTCCAGAGAAATAATTACTTCTTTCATGGGATCATTTGTGTATTGAAGACTAGTAGGTCAGTATCTAGCACAATTATCCTCATAGGATTGAACAATTACTTAAACAGACATATCACTTATTAGAATTAAGAGATATATATCAGACAACAGTCAGTACTTAAAGACATTTATCAATTAATGCACAGAATATACAAAGAGATTAATTCTGTAAATACTGATCATAAAGTCTGATAACATAGAACAAGTTTAAGCAGATTTAGAGAAAGAACCTGAAACCATTCCAAGTTCATTTACCAATCTTGTAAAAGTGGCTTCACACAGTGGTTTTGTGAAGATATCTGCTACTTGTTGATCTGTGGGAACAAAATGCAATTCCACTGTACCTTCATCCACATGTTCCCTGATGAAATGGTACCTGATGCTGATGTGCTTTGTCATAGAGTGTTGAACTGGATTACCTGTCATAGCAATAGCACTTTGATTATCACAGTAAATAGGGATTTTGAAATATGTTAACCCATAATCCAGTAACTGATTCTTCATCCAAAGAATCTGTGCACAGCAGCTTCCTGCAGCAATATACTCTGCTTCTGCAGTTGATGTGGAAATTGACTTTTGTTTCTTGCTATACCAAGAAACCAACCTGCCTCCAAGAAATTGGCAGCTTCCACTTGTGCATTTCCTGTCAATTTTGCAACCTGCAAAATCTGCATCTGAGTAACCTATTAATTTAAAATCTGATTCTCTAGGATACCATAATCCTAGATCAGCTGTTCCTTTAAGATACTTAAAGATTCTTTTTACAGCTGTTAAGTGAGGTTCTCTTGGATCTGCTTGAAATCTTGCACAAAGACAGGTAGCAAACATGATATCTGGTCTACTAGCAGTTAGATAGAGAAGTGAGCCAATCATACCTCTGTAATCAGTAATATCTACTGAATTACCAGTATCCTTATCCAGTTTTGTTGCAGTGGCCATGGGAGTGGATGCACTTGAACAATCTTGCATTCCAAATTTCTTCAGCAAGTTTCTGGTGTACTTAGATTGACAAATAAAAGTTCCTTCTTCACTCTGCTTGACTTGAAGGCCTAGAAAATAACTGAGTTCTCCCATCATACTCATCTGATATCTTGACTGCATTAGTTTGGCAAACTTTTTGCAAAGTTTGTCATTTGGAGACCCAAAAATAATATCATCAACATAAATCTGGATCAAAAGTAAGTCCTTGCCATGGTTGAGATAGAACAGTGTTTTGTCAATAGTTCCTCTGTTGAATCCACTTTCCAGAAGAAACTGAGCTAAAGTCTCATACCATGCTCTAGGAGCTTGCTTAAGTCCATAAAGTGCTTTATCAAGCCTGTAGACATAATCTGGATGTTTGGAATCTACAAAGCCTGGAGGTTGTTCAACATATACTTCCTCTTCCAATTCTCCATTGAGAAAAGCACTTTTCACATCCATTTGAAAGACAGTAAACTTTTTGTGAGCAGCATAAGCCATGAATATCCTTATGGCTTCTAACCTAGCAACTGGAGCAAATGTTTCATCATAGTCAATTCCCTCCTGTTGAGAATATCCTTTTGCAACCAGCCTTGCTTTGTTCCTTACAATTATGCCATCACTGTCAGTTTTGTTTCTGAATACCCACTTTGTACCAACAACCGATCTATTCTTAGGTCTTGGCACTAAGGTCCAGACTTTGTTTTTTTCAAATTCATTCAACTCTTCCTGCATTGCTTGCACCCAATCAGCATCTTGAAGAGCTTCTTCCACTTTCTTTGGCTCAGACTGAGAGAGAAAAGAATTGTAAAGACATTCATTCGAAGTACCTGTTCTAGTTCTGACACCTGCCTCAGGATTTCCAATTATCAAATCAGGTGTATGTGATTTTGTCCACTTCCTTGCAGATGGAAGATTTTCTCTAGAACTGGATGCTCCCCCATGATTCATGCTGTCTTCGGTTTCATTTTCTGATGCTCCCCCTGAAACTATGCTCTCTGAGTTGGATTCTTCAGTATTTAGATTTTCAGTACTGTCAGTACTTGGCTTATCAGAACTTGACGAAGCAGAATTTGAAGAGCCAGATGTATATTCTGATGCTTCTTGAGATGTGATAATATCTTGAGTATGCTCCCCCTGCATTGGTGCATCTTCCTTTGACGTAGTCACCACAGTTTCAATAACATCAGAGTTTAATCCATCAGAATTTACAGTATCAGGACTTAGATTGTCAGGACTTGAGGTATCAGAATATGAATCTTCATTTTCAAATCTCAGCTGATCATGATCAATGCAATCTTCAAGTCCAGTGATCTTCTTATCATCAAAAGAGACATTGATAGATTCCATGACCACTTTTGTTCTCAAATTATAGACTCTGAAGGCTTTTGTAGAAAGTGGATATCCCACAAAGATTCCCTCATCAGCTTTTAGATCAAACTTGGATAGCTGTTCAGGATGAGTCTTGAGAACAAAACACTTACATCCAAATACATGAAAGTATTTGAGATTTGGCTTCTTGTCCTTCACCATCTCATATGGTGTTTTTCCATGCTTGTTAATGAGTGTTGCATTTTGAGTAAAACAAGCAGTCTGCACAGCTTCAGCCCAGAAATAGGTTGGAAGCTTTGCTTCTTCAAGCATTGTTCGTGCAGCTTCAATGAGAGTTCTATTCTTCCTTTCAACAACTCCATTTTGCTGTGGAGTTCCAGGAGCAGAAAATTCCTGCTTTATTCCATGATTTTTGCAGAACTCTTCCATTATCAGATTCTTGAATTCAGTGCCATTATCACTCCTCAAAATTTTCACAGAATCTTTGATCAATTTATCCAGATGTTTGACATGATCAATCAGGATAGATGCAGTTTCACTTTTTGTGTGCAAGAAATACACCCATGTGTATCTGGTGAACTCATCTACTATGACCAACGCATATTTCTTCTTTGCAATAGACATGACATTCACTGGACCAAATAGATCAACATGAAGCAGATAATAAGGCTCAAGAATTGATGATTCAGTCTTGCTCTTGAACGAAGATTTTCTTTGTTTAGCCTTCTGACATGAGTCACAAAGACCATCAGGAACAAACACTGATTTTGGCAGTCCTCTCACAAGATCTTTCTTGATCAGTTCATTTATCTTGTTGAAGTTTAAATGAGAGAGTTTCTTGTGCCAATTCCAGCTTTCTTCAGTTGAGGCTCTACTTACTAAACAGATTGCAGAACCATCAGAACTTGTTGAAAGCTTAGCTTCATAAATGTTACCACGCCTGAATCCCTTCAGAACAATTTTTCCTTTAGATTTACTAACTATTTCACAATGTTCTGCAAAGAAATCAACATGATAACCTCTGTCACAGATTTGACTTATACTCAGTAAGTTGTGTTTAAGTCCTGAGACCAGAGCTACTTCTTTAATGATGACATTCCCAAGATTGATATTGCCATATCCCAAAGTTTTTCCAATGTTGCCATCTCCATAAGAAACACTTGGGCCAGCTTTCTCCACAAAGTCTGATAGCAGGGCCTTATTTCCAGTCATATGTCCTGAACATCCACTGTCCAGAACTAAAATATTTTTCCTGTTGCCCTGCAATCAAAAAGACCACTAATTATTAGTTTTAAGGACCCAGACTTGCTTGGATCCTTTGGCCTTTTTAAGTTTGTTAACATTTGCAGCGGATTTAGCATCAGATTTTATGTTAACAGTTTTCTTATCAGAACTTATACTACCAGACTTTGAATCAGAACTTACACTAGAAGGAACAATAGAAACTTTCTTTAAAGAAGGTTTTATTTGATAATAATCATAGTACAAACTATGATATTCCTTACAAGTATAAATGGAATGCCATACACTACCACAATGAAAACAAGGATTTTGTGGTTTGTATCTAACAGACTGACTCTTAACTCCTGATTTTGAAGATAAGGAGTTAATATTCTTATTCTTCCTGCAAAAAGAAGCCAGATGGTTAGAACTTCCACAGTAATGACATGCTTTCCTAGGAGCATCAGGAACAGATTTATAGTTATTGTTTTTATTCACACCTTCCTTTCCATTCCTGTTTTTCCTAGATGATTTTACCTTGTTTGCATTCTTAACATCTTTCAGCTTATGCTTAAGCTGCTTCTTTGTCATTAAGCCTATGTTGACTTCAGCTGTCTTTTCCTGTTTTAGTTTGTCAGAAGCTAATTCCTTTTTAACTTCCGATTTCTCATTTTCAGATTTTTCAGTTACAAACTTAACAGGTTTTAACTTCGGCTTTTGCTTATCAGCAGGCTTAATTTCTACAGTTCCTTTTTCATTTTTATTTTCTCCATAGCGTAAGCCCTCTTTCCAGTTTCCACTGCTTAGCAAATTTTGAGTTGTTTTGCCAGAGTTAGTCCAAGTTCTGATAATCTCTCTCTCCTTTTCTAACTCAGTTTTTAGAGATTCATTCATTTTTAGCACTTCATCCCTAACATAAAAAGCATCATCTCTATCCTTCTGAGTTTGATGGAACATGACTAACTCTTTTTCTAAGAAATCATTTCTTTTCCTAAAAGCAAGATTTTCAGAAGTTAATCTTTCACATGTTAAAGTTTGATCTCTATAACTAACAAACATGGTTTTAAGATATCTTCTCAACTCATTAATATCATCAGTATGAAAAGCATAAGTAGTCTGAGGTACCTTTGTTTCAGCAGCTTCAGAACTGCTCTCAGAACTTGATTTATCAGCATTTGCCATCAATGCATAGTTCTCCTCACTTTCAGAGTCTGAGGTGTCTGTCCAGCTTTTCTGCTTTGTGACAAGAGCTTTGCCTTTCTCACTCTTGGTCTTCTTGCAATCAGGAGATATGTGGCCTTTCTCACCATAATTATAACATTTAACATTAGCGTAATCTCCTCTGTCAGACTTTCCTCCTCTTCCTTCAGATCTTCTGAAATTCTTCTTATCAGAACTTATGCCTTTCCTGGAAAACTTCTTTCCCTTCCTGAACTTCCTGTATGCAATCTTTGTGATTCCTTTCACCATAAGAGCACACAGCTTCATCATCTCCTCATCAGCATCAGTTTCAGGCAAGCTTTCAGAATCTGAGTCATCATCACTCTCAGAACTTGATGACTCAGTATCAGACTTTATGATAAGAGCTTTACCCTTGTCTTTCTTTGAGGAAGGTGGTTTGGGGGATTCCTCTTCAGCCTTGAGAGCAACTGTCCTTGACTTTCCTCCTTTCCTCTTGCTTCTTTGTTCCATCTCAAGTTCATGAGTCTTGAGCATTCCATAGATTTCATCAAGAGTTGTTTCATCAAGATTATAGTTGTCTCTTATTGTTGTTGCCTTCAAATCCCAACATTCAGGAAGAGCTAACAGGAATTTAAGGTTTGTATCTTCAAGATCATACTCCTTATTTACTAATGACAAGTCATTCAAGAGTTTAACAAATCTATCATATACATCAGTCAATGACTCATTAGTCCTTGAGTCAAAGTGTTCATACTCTTGAGTGAGTATTGTCTTCCTGTTCTTCTTAACTGTTTCAGTTCCTTGACACCTTGTCTCCAGTGCATCCCATATCTCCTTAGCAGTCTTGCAGTTGATTACCCTGTTTGACATTACATTATCAATGGCACTATGCAATAAGTGTCGTACCTTGGCATCCTTGGCAATAGATGCTATATCTTCAGCAGTGTAATCACTATTTTCCTTTGGTACGGTCATTGCTGCTTCACCTGCAACTACAACAGCGAGCTTGGTAGGTTTGTGAGGCCCTTCCTTGATTCTATCAAGGTATTCTGGATCTGTTGCTTCCAGAAACATGGTCATCCTTACCTTCCATATGGGATATTCAGATGGTCTCAATATGGGAACTCTGATAGTCTCATATCGACTCTGAGTTGATGTCTTTGATGATTCCTCAGTTTTGGTAGGCTTAGTTGGAGTTTCTGTGTCAGACATGATTGTGTTTGGATCTTTAACTGTATGTGTGTTAACAGAAGGCTCTGATACCACTTGTTAGGTCACACTTTCACTGTAGAGGGGGTGAATACAGTGTTTATTACAATCAAATCAAACTTCAAGAACTTATGTAACAGAAAACAAACTTTATTGAAACAATAAACTCTGTTACAATATGAAACTGTTATCTCTCAGTGATGAACAAAATATCACGAGAGCTGCTAGGGTTATGTTAAATAATATTCTCGATAATGATAACACTTATAGTGTAAACCCTATGTCTGTGTTTATATACTACACAGTTACAAGATAATCGCTAATTGATATGGAATATAATTCTGCTTCCTAAAATATATCAATCAGATATCTTCTATTCCAAGTATTCCATTCTTCACAGAATTCCTTCTTCATGCATATCTCTTCTTATGTTTATCTTGATCTTCTTAACTTTAATCAGCTACTGTCCTTATCTGATCGTCCTTCAGCACTTAAGTTCTGATATCTATCTCCTGATGCTTATCTCCTGATAACATAAGTACTGATATCTCTTAAGTTCTGACTTCCAGTATAAGTACTGATCAGTTAAGTACTGATTTGTTCTGTTCAAATAAGATCTGAAATCTAAACATAAAACATATTAGCCATGACATTATCAAATATTTCTAACAGAGTATATACTGAAACACTGTCTCCAGAACTTGAAGAAGACTCATTATCCTCTGATAATACAAGAGTGTGTGAGGCTATAGGAGATTCTGGTACAACTTCATCTAAATTCTAATCATCAGAATTTATCTCCAGAATTGGAGTTGTTGGTATCTCAGCCTGTAAAATAGGAGATTATATAGATGGGTGAGTTACTAATGGAGCTTCCAGATAAAGAACAGTTGGAATGTGCAGCCTATGAATGTCAATTTCAGGACTTAATCCTGAATCTTCAACTGTAACTTTGTCATGAAGAGGAGAGACAGGAGGTGTGATCACTGTTTTTTTAACAATGTCTTCAGCCTGATTTGGAGATGGCAAATATTCAATCACAATTGGCTTTGAGATCAGAGATTCCTGATCCCCTTCCTCAGCTTTAGTAGTATCCTCTGATGGAGGCTTAGCCATGTGCCTTCATGCCCTCATTTTCTTTAATCTCTTTGATAGTGAAGGAGTTGCTTGATCTGCATCAGAACTTACAGTTCTTTTCCTCTTCAAATTACCAGAACCCTCAGCTTTAGTATTTATCTGATGGGTTGACCCTTCAGCTTCTTTTGTTAGGTTCTTATGCATGAACCCGTGCTTCTTCTTTATCTGATTTATCCCTTAAAATCATCCTTCTTCTCCTTTATGGAGATTTAGGGACATATTTTGTTCTAGAAGGTTTGGATCTTGATGTTGTAGGAGATGGTTGTTGTTGTTTGGATTGAGCTAGTTGGAAGTAAGTTTTGATGGTAGGTTGAGTTGGTTGAAGTTGAGAAGTGGTAGGTTGTGTAGGTGCTGATGGAGGTTGGGATGGTTGGACATCAGGATATATAGAAGTATAGGTGTTTGGGTCAGAGTTTACTAAGACCTGTGTGACTGATTGTGGAATTTGCAGGGGTCTCAGAACAGTTTTCTTATATCATTAGATAATAAGTCAGTAAAAGCTCTTTTAGCAAGTTTAAATGGCTGAATCAACTCACTTGCTAGTTGGGGCTTATCAGAGCTACAACAACTGTAAATAAGTTGACAGAATCTAGCAAAATATACAGTATTTCTATCTTCAATCATCCTATCACCTATGAAACCTAGTACATCATTAGCATAATCAAAATGAGATTGAGTAATTCGAGCATACCCAATTTGCTGAATAAGGATTGGAATTGCATCAAAGTTTGAATATTTGTTTGCAAAAGTTTTGGTGATGCAGTCAAAGAAGAAACTCCATTCCTTCCTTATATATGGCCTCTTCAATTGTCCCAGCTTGGACAATGATTTTTCATAACCCATATTAGCCATCATCTGTTGCAGTCAAAGTGTTTGATAAAATGCCTGTGAGAAAATAGAGCTTCAGAGAATATTAGTAGGTGAGAGAAAATAAGAGAGATGAGAGAATGAGAGAAGTAGGTAAAAGATTAGAAAATCTTTTAACTTTCTTATTTATTAAGCCCACGTGACAACAACTATATTTGTGAAACATGGTAGATAATTTACACCTGACAACATGTGAACAATCAGTAAATAGTTAAAGCAGTAGTTAGTGTGCACGAGAAATAAGCAGTAATAATTGTACACATGCAGTTTTTCAAGACAAACACGTTTCCCACTAAACAAATGATTATGACTGTTTTTATCACACTTAAATATATTCTGATAAAATATGATCGTTACAGTATTTACCACAAATAATTCAAGTAAATAAATAATGTCACGTAAGCATTAGAGTTTCCATCAGGATTTAATATCAGAACTTGACTATTATCATATTTTAACGGTCATCAGAACATGGCTTCTGTTCTCAGAAAGTGAATGTTTGTTTCTGTGATTATTATACAAAACCTGACTTGTTTCTTCAGAGTTTAATCTTCAGAACTTTCATCAGAACTTGTCCTCAGAATTTATGCAAATGACACTTAACTGTTTGTCAAAAACAACTTAATCACCACAGTAATTTTCATTATTCATATGGAGTGAGAGTGCATGCATTTAGCTAAATATCAGATAAAGATTAAAGTCTAATAAACTTCAGTATATCTTAGAAATAAGGCATAACTATGAAAAGTGCTTGAAATCTGTCATTAATAATGAAGTTTACTATAGAATAAATTTATGCAAGAATCCACCTCAACTATTTGTGCTCATTTTATGCATCTTTTAACATTCTTTTTATAGTGGCTTCTCAGTGTAGGTGAGTCACAACTGCTATCAGAATTTATGCTATTATCAAAGTATTTCTCTAGTAATCAGAGAATGTGAAAAGTCACCAAGAATTTTTTTTTGCTTTTCTAATGCATATAACTTAATACCAGCAATGCACTTGGGTCTTCCCTTCCATTTATTTACTCTAGATCTCAAAGGAGTACCTGACTTCAAATTTCTTTTCTTTTCTTTTCTTCATATAAGTGAGGCTTATCATGCATGTGGTTCATCCTTAAGATTTACTGACATCAGAATTTGACAGGTAAGAAGCAAGAATTTAGTTTGTGACTTAGTAATAAGATACACAAAGTAAATTTCACTAAGCTCAAAATCAGAATTTGCTTGTGATAATGAATTTCCACATAAACAACTAATTCAAATATAGGATTTCCAGTATGTTAAAGTCTACTAGGTCAGCATCTAGCACAATAATCCTTATTGGATTGAATAGTCATAGAACATTTAAAACACTATCAGAGTATACATAATCACATCAGATAAAAATCACCATCTTGAAGAGCTTCTTCCACTTTCTTTAGTTCAGTCTGAGATATAAAGGAATGATAAAGACATTCATTTGATGTTGCAGTTCTAGTTCTGACACCTGCTTCAGGAACTCCAATTATTAAGTCAGGTGTATGTGATTTGGTCCACTTCCTTGCAGATGGAAGTTGATTTCTAGAACTGGATCCTCCCCCATGATCCATGCTGTCTCCATCAGCATTTTCTGATGCTCCCCAGTAGATATTCTCTCTGAGACTTCAGAATTTGAGTTGGATCCTTCAGGATTTGAAGAATCAGAGTTTCCAGAATTATCAGAATTTGGCTCATCAGAACTTGATAAATCAGAACTTGAAGAGCCAGTGACAGGTTCTGATGCTTCTTGAGAGTCTTGAGTTGTGGTAGGAACTTCAGCTTGCTCCCCCTGAACAGGTGCAGTTTCCCTTGGAGTAGTTACCACAGTTTCAATGACATCAGAATTTAACCCGTCAAAACTTACAGGATTAGGATTTAAGCCATCAGAATTTGCAGAATCAGAATTTAAATCTTCATTTTCAAATCTCATATGATCATGATCATTCAAATCTTCAAGTCTAGTAATCGTTTTATCATCAAAAGATACATTGATAGATTCCATGACAACCCTTGTTCTTAAATTGTAGACTCTGAAGGCATTTGTGGAAAGTGGATATCCAACAAAAATTCCTTCATCAGCTTTTAGATCAAATTTTGACAGCTGTTCAGGATGAGCTTAAGAACAAAACACTTACATCCAAATACATGAAAGTATTTTAGATTTGGCTTCTTTTTCTTCACCATCTCATATGGTGTTTTTCCATGCTTGTTTATGAGTGTAGCATTCTGTGTAAAATAAGCAGTCCGCACAGCTTCAACCCAATAGTAGGTTGGCAGCTTTGCTTCATCAAGCATAGTTCGTGCAACATCAATGAGAGTCCTGTTCTTTGTTTCTACAACTCCATTTTGCTATGGAGTTCTAGGTGCAGAAAATTCTTGCTTAATTTCATGCTCTTTGCAGAACTCTTCCATGATTGAATTCTTGAACTCAGTGCCATTATCACTTCTTATGATTTTAATAAAATCTTTGACCAATTTATCCAGTTGTTTGACATGATCAGTTAGAGTAGATGCAGTTTCATTCTTCTTGTGTAAGAAATACACCCAAGTGTATCTTGTGAACTCATCCACTATAACCATAACATATTTCTTCTTTGCAATTGACATGACATTGACTGGACCAAATAGATCAACATGCAGTAGGTGATAAGGCTCAAGAATTGAGGATTCAGTTTTGCTCTTGAAAGAAGATTTTCTTTGTTTTGCCTTTTGACATGAATCACAAAGGCCATCAGGAGCAAATACTGATTTTGGAAGTCCTCTCACAAGATCTTTCTTTACTAGATCATTTATGTTGTTGAAATTTAAATGGGAGAGTCTCTTGTGCCAATTCCAGCTTTCTTCAATTGATGCTCTACTCAACAGACAGATTGTAGAGCCATCAGATTTTCTTGAAAGTCTGGCTTCATAAATGTTACCATGCCTGTAACCTTTTAAAACTACTTTGTATGTAGAATTACTTACAACTTCACAGTGTTCTTCAAAGAAATCCACATGATAACCTCTGTCACAGATTTGACTCACACTTAGCAGATTGTGTTTAAGTCTTGAGATAAGAGCTACTGATTCAATGATGACATTCCTAAGATTGATATTGCCAAATCCCAGAGTTTTTCCCATGTTGTCATCTCTATAAGAAACTCCTGGGCCAGCTTTCCCCACAAAGTCCGATAGCAGGGCTTTATTTCCAATCATATGTCCTGAACATCCACTGTCCAGAACTAGGATGTTTTTCCTGCTGCCCTTCAATCAAAAAGACTACTATTGGTTAGTTTTAAGGACCCAGACTTGCTTGGATCCTTTGGCCTTTTTAAGTTTGTTAGTATTTGCAGCGGATTTAATTTCAAAGTTTATGCTAACATGTTTTTTATCAGAATTTATATCAGACTTTGCATCAGACTTTACACTAGAAGGAATAATACTAACTTTCTTCAAAGAAGGTTTTATTTGATAATAATCATAGTACAAACTATGATATTCCTTACAAGTATAAATGGAATGCCATAAACTATCACAATGTAAACAAGGATTTTGTGGTTTAAACCTAACAGACTGACTCTTAACTCTTGATTTAGGAGGTAAAGAGTTTATATCTTTATTTTTCCAGCAAAAAGAACCAAGATGGTTAGAGTTTCCACTGTTGTAACATTTCTTTCTAGGAGCATTAGGAACATGCATATAATTATTGCTTTTATTCACACCTTCCTTTCAATTCCTATTTTTCCTAGCTTCCTTTACCTTGTTCACATTTCTAATCTCTTTCAGCTTATGCTTAAGCTGCTTCTTTGTCATTAGGCCTATGTTAACTTCAGCTGGTTTATCCTGTTTTAATCTGTCAGAAGTTAACTTTCCTTTGACTTCTGTCCTAGATTCTTTCATCTTTTCAGAATCAGATTTTAAAGTTTTTGCTACAAACTTAACATGATTTACCTTTGGCTTAGCAGTCTGTTTAACAACAATTGGCTCAATTTGCACAGTTTCTTTCTCACTTTTATCATCTCCATAACCTAAGCCTCTTTCCAGTTTCCACTACTTAGTAAATTCTGACTTGTTCTGCCAGAGTTAGTCCAAGTTCTGATAATCTCTCTTTCCTTTTCTAAGTTAGCTTTTAGAGATTCATTCAATTTTAACACTTCATCTCTAACATACAAAGCATCATCTCTTTCTTTCTTAGTTTGATGAAGAAAAACTAACTATTTTCCTAAATAGTCATTTCTATTTTTAAAAGCAAGATTTTTAGATGTTAATCTTTCACATGTTAAAGTCTGATCTCTATAACTAATGAACATGGTTTTAAGATATAATCTCAACTCAGTAATATCATCAGTATGAAAAGCATAAGTTGTTTGAGGTACCTTCAATTCAGCAGTTTCAGTACTGTTATCAGCATTTGCCATCAAGGCATAGTTCACCTCATTTTCAGAATCTAAAGTATATGTCCAGCTTTTCTTCTTTGTGACAAGTGCCTTGCCTTTGTCACTTTTTCCTTTCTTGCAGTCAGGAGATATGTGGCCTCTTTCACCACAATTGTAGCATTTGACATTTGAGTTGTCTCCTCTGTCAGACTTTCCTCCTTTGTCTTCAAACTTTCTGAATCCTTTCTTATCAGAACTTCCACCTTTCCTGAAAAACTTCTTGCCCTTTTTGAATTTCCTGTAGGCTATCTTTGTGATACCCTTCACCATAAGAGCACACAGTTGCATCATCTCTGCATCAACATCCATTTCAAGTAAACTTTCAATTTCTGAATCATCATCATCAGAATATGATGACTCTGGATCAGACTTTATAATAAGAGCCTTTCATTTGCCCCTCTTTGAGGCAACTACTTTAGGAGATTCCTCCCCATCTTTAAGAGCAACTGTTTTTGACTTTCTTCCATGCCTCTTGCTCCTTTGATCCATCTCAAGTTCATAAGTCTTGAGCATACCATAAATTTTATCAAGAGTAGTTTCAGTAAGGTCATAGTTGTCTCTTATGGTAGTAGACTTCAAATCCCAATTTTAAGGAAGAGCTAAAAGGAATTTTAGATTTGAATCTTCAAGATCATATTCCTTGTCCACCAGTGACAGATCATTCAGGAGTTTGACAAACCTATCATATAAGTCAATTAATGACTCATCAGCTTTTGAGTCAAAGTGCTCATACTCTTGAGTGAGTATATGAAGGAATTTACAGATGAGTGGAAGCGTGATATAACAATTATTCCGTAAAAACCATGTATCGCACATATAGAAAAACGTATAAATAAAAAGGAGTGGAGGAATCATAAACATGGAAATCGAAGCTTTATAATATGGTTGCTAGCAGTTGCTCCTAAGTATGTGATGCACTCTACCGGTATCCACCAAGAATGATCTTCTTCGATGAAGCTTTTTATAAAACCAAACTTTTATAAAAATGGAGTTTTTGGGCGAGAGAGAGAGAGGAAGAAGATGGAGGCTAGGGTTTTCACAAAACCAAGTATATGAATAGAATGAGCCATCTCATTCTATTTATAGGGCTCTCCTAGGGTTTTTCTATAATATATCAATATATATATATTAGCCCCATATTTTATCTTTATAAAATGCTTTAATAATAATTAAAACTATTTTAATCATTACTCCTTTTTCTAAACTATTTAGAAAATAATTCTCTCTCTCATTATTTCATCAAAGAAAATATTCTTGTATGGTGTGACCCTGTAGGTTCAATATTATGCCGATAGTAGAAATAAATAATAATAAACTTTTATTAATTATTTATATGAATACTAAAATTCACTAAATATAATTAACAGATTAATTATATTTATTCTACATCGTGAGTGATGCTTCTCAACATATCGCGACTATCCGGATAATATGAATTCACTGCTTAGAATACTAAGAACCTGTCAGTGACTAGTTACCGTACAATGAATTCCTTCTACCCTTGTAATATCCCGATTAAATACAAGGCATGGATCTCGTATCAGGCCTATCAAATTTAATCATATGATTTCTTATTCATAATGCAAAGTTCATATTAATGCAAATTAGAAACTCATTTCTAATTTCATACACTCTGGCTAGAGATTCCAGAACTCGCATACTAAGAATAACATAGGATATTCTCTTCCTATACTGGAAGTGGTAGATCCTCTATTGACGTTAACTATCTCTATACACAAATCCCTATGCCCCGAATAGACCTAATGGATGTCCTTGAGACTAAGGACTAAACCAAAGCACACTTCATTATATATAAGATACCTTTAACGATCTCAAGTCTAAGTTCACTTGTACAACTATTACTCAGTGAATAACTATTGACACGTGAGTAATCTCCATTAGTGTTTCAACTTATCGAGTCATGTTCAGTGAACTTATTCCCTAATAAGCACCTACATAATAGCTATAGTGTCACCACACAAATGCATATGAGAACAAACATCCTCCTGAAGGGAGCAAGCATAGTATGTACCAATCTTTGTGGATCCACTAACATTCGATTAGTTATCCTATGATCAGGAACTGTTTAAGTCTAGAGTTATCATCTTCTAGATCTCACTATTATAATCTCATTATAATTCTAGAAGTTTTACTCTAAACTAAGGAGCATATTATTTAAAACACTTTAAATAGATAAAGCCCATAATAAAAACAAAACAATTCTTTTATTAATTTTAATGAAATCAAATAGGAATACAAGAAAGTTCTTCCTAACTCATTATACATGATTGGTTTTAGGACAAACACTTTCAGTATAGTCCTCCTGTTCTTTTTGATTGCATCAGTTCCCTGGCATCTTATCTCTAAAGCATCCCATATCTCCTTTGCAGTCTTGCATCCAATTACCCTGTTTGACATGACATCATCAATGGCACTATGCAGCAAATGCCTTACCCTTTCATCCTTGGCAATAGATGAGATGTCTTCAGCTGTGTAATCACCTTTCTACTTTGGTATGGACTTTGTTGGTTGATCAACAACTACAACAGAGAGCTTGGTAGGCTTATATGGTCCTTCATTAATCCTATCAAGGTATTCTGGATCTGTAGCTTCCAAAAATATAGCCATCTTCACTTTCCATATGGGATACTCAGAAGGTCTCAGTATGGGAACCCTAATAGTCTCATATCGACTGTGGGTTTGAGTGTTTTGAGTTTCTTGAGTTTTGGTGGGCTTAGTTGGGGTTTGTGTTTCTTCAGACATGATTGTTTGGATCTTTACTGTATGTGTGTTAACAGAAAAGCTTGGATACCACTTGTTAGGTCACACAACACTATAGAAGGGGGTTGAATATAGTGTTTATACAATCAAATCGATTTCAACACAAGTATGTAACAAAGATCAAGTATATTCAAATAAACTATGTTACTATATGAACTGTTGTTCTCTCTCAGTGATGAACAATATCACTAAGATCTGCTAGGTTACAATAAATAATATTCTCGATAATGATAAAACATATAGTGTAAACCCTAAGCTGTGTTTATATAGTACACAGTTACAAGATATATTCTAAATGATATGGAATATAATTCTGTCTCCTAAAATATATCAATCAGATATCTTCTACAAGTCTTCTAGTCCTCTAACTCTTCATGCATATCTTCTTTTATTTTAGTCCAGATCTTCTCCTGTAAATCAGCCGCATTCCTTATCTGAAAGTCTTCCCGCACTTAAGTATTGATATGTATCTTCTGACACCTTAAGTTCTGATATTAAGTTCTGACTTCAGTAAGTTCTGATTTCCAATAAGTCCTGATATGTCCTGTTGTTAAGTTCTGAAAACTAAACACAAATCATATTAGACATGACATCTCAAATATATCTAACACCCTCTTTTTCTTTATCGGTATTTTGAATCGAGTTATTGTTACTGTTGTTATCTTTAAAGATACAAACAGAAGACTTGGTCATTTATCAAAATATATGAGATTCTAAAATATTATATCAGGTTGATATATTTTTTTGTGAAAACATATATTGTATTCGTGCAAGAATCTTAATCTAGTTAAATAATAATATTTTTTTGATTTCAAAATTAGTGTCATCTACGCAAGTTCAATGAGTTGAAAATATATGGATTTCTTTCAATACTAATGACTTTCACCTATAAGAACAAAAGGAAAAGTTTTTGTAGTTGTTGTTATCTACAGAGGTATTTCAGTACTTAATAGTTTAAATATATGAGAAATATTATAGGAGTTAACTTTATTTTGTATTATCAAGTTTTAATTTAATTTTAATTACGTATTTTCATGTTCAGAAGATAGCAAGTAGAGAAAAATTTATTAAGTTGTCTAAACAAAAGTTTCATCCAGTTAAACTTTTTATTGTCTTATTTATGTAGTATATTTATTTTATAGTATATATGTTAGTCCAGTATTATGATCTAAATGTAAAGGATTATAATTATAATTTTTTTTATTTTATTCAGTTAAGTATGATTTTTATTTTTTGGCTTTGTTATAGAATAAAAACTAGGATTTAGTTTTTTTAATGATAGGGTTGTTGAGCTTCGAGCTTTAATGGTTGAGCTTGTGTTTGAGACTACACGGTCCTCAGAAGATCCTCACGTATCTCTATGTTATAGACAAATCATAGGGTTAAACTTAGGTTGGGAGATTCGTCGACAAGTCCCGAGCTTAGATGGTAAGTAGGACTCCTCAAGATGGTGAATTCTAGATCCTTCCTTGTAGGAGTATGTTTTGACTTTGGATGTTGGTTTGGTATTATTGTGGACCTCATTTTTCAGGTCATCTCGGCGGGTCTATCACATAGCTGATTTTGGGTCGTTAACGCATCAAACTATCTTGGGTCATGGTCGTCATGACACTAGAACTTATATCGGGACACGGTCGCCACGATATACTATGGGTCATGCTTGTCATGGGCTTTGACCATGAACTTTCTAGTCAAATTTGGACATAATTAATTTAGCATCAATTATGTCTTTTCGGATTACTTTTCATCCATATCATTTGCCCCCAAACATTCGGGATATTTTATTGAGTATGTGCGGAAGTTATAAAGGTCTAATAGCAACTCGGGGGTTGTTTCATCCCTTCTTAGGTTCGGTCATGGTATAAAGTGTGGAGCGATCTACACATTTATAGTGACTTATACTTTCTTAAGTGATCTTTCACACTTTGGGCCTTTACGAGGCTAATTGAATAGCGTTTGAAGCTAATGTACCCTAATCGGGGCTAATAAAAGATTTTTGATCACCTTGTTACCTTAACAAAGGTTAATTGTAAGGTGATAGCCAATAATTGACCCTAATCGAGGCTAATTGACCTTAATTTTGGCTAATCGGCCATAATCTGAGCTAGTTATTGAGCGTAAATTGCTAATTAACTTTAATATAGTCTGATTATAAACTATATTATGCTAATTGGCTTTAATCGAGGATAAATGGATTTAATTGGAACTAATTATTGAGCACAAGTTGTTAATAAACCTTAATATAGGCTAATTATAAATTATATTACTCTAGTTGGCTTTAAGCAAGGCTAATTATTGAGTGTAAGTTGTTAATTAATCTTAATATAAGCTAATTATAAACTATATTACGCTAATCGGCCCTAATTGGGGCTAATTTAAATCTAATTTGCATTAATCGGCTCTAATCGGGGGTAAATATTAAATCCGATTTTCACTTTTTAGCGAAAATTATCAAAAAAATCGTCATGGTCGCGACAGTTGGTCAAAAATTTCGTTTGTGGTCAAGATGGGTCTGAAATTTAGCCCGTGGCCGTGACAGAGGGGTGAAGGCTTCCCAATAAGCCTACTCTTCTGAGACTAAGAGAAGTAGGCGTCCTATTTGGCTAAAGGGTTGGTTCGTGGTCGCGATGGAAGAAAACATTTCATCCGTGGTCGTGATAGAGGGTCGGGAGCCTCACCCGTGGTCGTGACGAAGGGCCAGAAGCTGCGCTAAAGCCTCCTTGGTCCCCTCTTCTCGGTTGGGGGGTTAATTTGTGTTCGCAACGACCCATTTTGTTCATGGTCACCACGACCAACATTGTTTGTGGTCATGATGACTTGTTTCGTTCGTGGTCACCACGGAGGTAAGAATTTCATCTGTGGCCCCGATGTAGAGCTGAGGGCTTCGCCCATGAGCCTACTTGGCATCCTCTACTTGGATAGGGGGTTCATACGTGGTCGCAACAACCCACTTTATTTGTAGTCACCGCGACCTACATTGTCTGTGGTCGCGATGACCCACTTTGATCGCTGTTGCGACAGAGGTAAGAATTTCATAAGTGGCTGCAACGGAGGGCCGAAGGCTTCCCCCATGAGCCTACTCGGCCTCCTCTACTAGGCTAGGGGTTCATCTGGGGTTGCCATGACCCACTTTCTTTGTGGTCACCACAACATACATTGTTCGTGGTCGCCATGACCTACTTTATTCGTGGTCGCGACAGAGGTAAGAATTTCGTCCGTGGTCATAATGGATGGATGAAGGTTTCTCCTATAATTCTACTCAATTGATTTTTTAAATTTTATTTTTGTTATTTTTTAATTTTTTAGCATAGTGGGAGCCTACTCGACCGAGAAGATCCCTTGGAGCCTATGACGGCCTCAACCCCGGGGTCAGGAGTTGACGTCACCACCAACAACAAAATAAACATAATATAATCAATTCCATGACTGAATATCAATACGACCCCTTTTCCAAGATCTTTTCCAGGTTTAAATATTATTTAGGTTACAACTATTACAACACCAACTTACACAAGCCATTCTGACACTACTAACTTAATACAGCAACTCAATAGACCATCTTTGGTCCAACACAACTACCTCAGAGGAGTCTGACACGGAGGGAACTGGAACTCTGCCCTGACTACTGCGAAAGAATCTCCTAGTTATCTGCAATACATGTATAAAATATTCTGCAAGGGTGAGCAATCAATTGCTCAGCAGTACCACTATATGAATAAAAAGTAAAAATGATTTAAAGTAAAACAATAATAGGAACAAAATTCATAATTCATTAGAAAATAAGTAAAATATGTATAAACTGGATATCAAAACTAGCATGCTCTATAAAACAAAATCAACAGTCGTGTGCCGTGCATAAATACCAGAGTTCAATTTTAGCATGCTATTTTCATTTTCAAACCTTCTGTTCCATTACAGGAACCATAAAACCATTTGTCCAGTTACGGGGACCCAAAAATATTTGTTCCGTTACTGGAACCTCAATCACTTGTTCCGTTACTGGAACCTCAATCACTTGTTCCGTTACCGGAACCTCAATCACTTGTTCCGTTACTAAAACCACAAAATCATCTGTCCCGTTACGGGGACCAAAAACTATTCGTTCCGTTACGAGAACCATTAAACCAAAATCAGATATAAAAGTGGATGAATTCTAGGGACAACTGATCAGTCTATCCCACCACAATTTTTGTTCCAGAACTCAGAGACTAGCTAGGTCTCTGTCATGCTGGACTAAGCGGCCTACCAATGCGCGCATCCGACTTAGCCTCTTACGCAACCACTTGTTGGGACGTTACCTAATAACGGGCCTCTTACACCACTAACCATCCAATATCTGATTCATTTTAGCCAGTTTTAAAGTCACTTTTACCTATCTCTTGTTAAAATCAATTCTGTCACACCACAGTATTCAAAACCTTTTTTCCATTTTTAATCACACTTTAAAGATAGGTATTTTCAGAAGTTACTTTTCCCCAAAAACACATATTTAACAACATTTTCAAACTCAGGGGATACGTAACTTAAAATGTTTCTGTTCCTGTTCAAAAATAAAACAACATTTCATTCATATATACTGAACCATAAAAGAATGATCAGGGGTACTTGCCTTGCAGAGCTTTACGACTATCACTGACTGATTTTTGATAGACTCGGATGTTCGGGCTTTATCACTTAGTTAGCAGACTACCCTGGATCCGACCTCAACGCTCAGGTCCTTTGCTTAGAACCTCGCTGCGCTTGTCCACTGATCACTAGGTTATCCTAGCTCGATATCAATTCCCGAGTCCCACAACTAGAACCTACAGAGCCAAAACACTCAAATGTAGACGTCTAGGTATGCTTGACATATCCTCGATACCAATCCTACCCAAACGATAATAATCCTGACTCTTACTTATATACACTACTGAAGTACACATAACATACAAGATTCATATACTCAAATCTCGATTCAATGCTCGTTTTCGGAAAAACACATATACTCGTCGTTTTAGGAAACAAGTTGTCTGTTATATTTTATAAAATATTTATTTTTAATTATTTACATTCGAGTGATGGTTCCGATATTTCTCAGGATACGCTCCCGAAAATTGGGCAGCGTTTCCTTTATTTATCGGACTACCCGTCGAGTACAATCGATGTCAAACCACTCCCCCACAATCGCCACAGTCACCCAAATAAAATCCCCAACCCCTGCTTCAAACCAACAATATCAATCAAAATCCTTATATTTCCAAATTCTAACCCAATCACAATTATTAATTATTACTCGTATTTTATATTCATTTATTTATTTTCAAATTATTAGTACTCAGATAACAATCATCATGGTCCACCGTCCGCTCATAAAAAAATCATCGCAGACGGCGGAAAAATTTCACGGGTATCCGATTAATTCTCGGGTTCCAACGTGAAACTCCGCCGATCAGATATTAAAAATTTCCCGCACGTATCAATATTTCATACACGAAATTACTCAAGCAAAATCCTGCATAAATTATTAAAATTACTATTATAATATTTCAATTAATAATCTGCAAAATAGTACAGGAACCAAACAAGCCATATGCGCGGCCGCACAACACAGAAAAACCAGAGAAAAACAAGGCCACAGGCGGCGTTGCCGCCTCCACCTCCACGCACACAACACATCACACACACGCACATAATACACGATACACACACACACATATATCACATATATATAAATATAATCTGAAACATGGCAGAAGTCGGAAGCATCGCCAGAAAAACACCGACTAAATTCACCGGAGAAGTGAGAAACAGCGGCGACCAGAATAGCAAAGGAAAAAGAGAGAACAAAATAGAGGAGGAGAGAGCACATGAGATATAGAAAGAGAGAATTCGAGAAGAACTCCAAAGATATGGTGGGGGTTTTGTTTAATTCTTCAATTAACAGTTGCTGCACAGGGGGAATAACACGTGTCCCACCTGGTTTATAAGATTAACACGTAGAGTTAAGATAAATACGAATGTTATAGGCCTGTTGTAATAACCCCAATTTTTGGAAATTTTTGAAACCCTTATGAATAGTGATTTTGCAGATTATGCTGAATGAGAAAACTTTTCATGCCACACTATGTAGGGGTTCTGTTATTGATCTTCTGGGATATTATTAGTACCCTATGTGGTATATAAGTGTATGTAAAGATCGTCAAAATCCAATTCCGAACACTTTGATTTTTCCCGGAAATCCACTAGATACGGAAAGAATTGAGTATAAGGTAACAGGATAAAAAGGATTTAAATTAAAGGATTATAAGAGAGGATCATAAAAGGAATATAATGTATTGAGAAAGGTTAAGGAAACCCAAGTAATAATATCCCGGGTATGATCCCTCAAACGATAAACGAAAACGAAAGTTAAGCGAACCGTATAACAGATCAGCGGTCATTAGGCAAACAATTAGGAAGTTAATCAAGGAGGTTAGGGATGATGAGGTCATCCAACCAATAAGGAGAGGACAAGTAAGGGACGATGACACAATAAGGTGATGTAAGCATGACATAGGAGGGAAGGAGGTGTGGATGAATGATAACCACACAAAGTCAAGGTTAATTAGCTAATTAACCTAAAACAAATCAAAATTCAACCAACCAAGCCAAACATTTCATTTTTCACCAAACAAATCACAAAACACTTCTTTTCTTCATTTTGCTCTCCGCCCCTTTTCTTAAAAAATGAAGATCCAAGCTCCACCACTTACTATTTGGCAAGGTATTTATCTAAGCTTCCCCATGGATAATTACATACTTCCTATAAGTTTAAGCTTCTAATTCCAAGCCAATATTTTTTTATAAATCAAGGAAGAAGATGGTGAATAGTACTTCTTGAAATTAATTTTTGTGTTCTTGATTTCTTTGAAAGATCAAGCTTGTAGGAGGTTAGATTAAGGCTTCCATGGGCATTCCAAGGATCTTTCATGGATTAAAAGCTTCAAGGAAGGTATAACTCTTCATGATCTTATTTTTAGGTTTTTTTGTTTAGATTTCCTAATGTTTAGATGATGGGTTAGTGTAATGGGTGTGTAATCATATTTAAAGCTTGTTATGAGTAGTTTGGTTGGTGAGAGGCATGATTATTGTGTGTTTAGAGATTGGTTGATTTTGTGATATTTTTGGAGTTGGAAATCTTGGTTATTAGTCAATGAACTTAAGTAAACTCTTAATTCATAATTGAGAAATAAGTATGAATTGGTAATATTGATTTGTTGGGGCTGTTGTAGTATGGTATGGATGGAGTTTTGATTGGGTTGTGAATTGGGATTGAATGGTGGTTGAATTGGAATGGTATAAATTTGGGAAATCGCGTAAACATAGCCGTCGTAATGTCCGATTTACTTTAGACTGCTTTTGTTCATAACATTAGGACCCGAGAACTCCCTGCTAGTTTTGACCATTTCCATGATTAGATAGTTCATGTTACGAGCTTCGTTTTGATATGTGGTTCGTTTGATTCCGATGTACGGTTTAGGAGAAACGACCATTTTAAGTAACGGCGTTTCGCGAACGAAACATTTCCCCTCGCCTTACTTTGGAACCTTGGTTAAAGACCTTAAAGGACTAATTGGAGTATGAAACAATTATGTTAAGTGGGTTAGGCAGTTGGTAAGACACTCGCGAAAGAATCGCTTTAAAACTCGTAATGGGTAATTTATTAAAAATGGTGGAGCCGAGGGTACTCGAGTGACTTAAGAGAATCAGTAAGCGCAAAACGAGCATTAGAGTCTAATTTGGTTAAAGTATAGATTTACAAGTGACTTTGGTTTAATTCCAACTTACTTGTTGTTTATAGGTTACCAGACTCGTACCGAGCCATTGTAACCCCCAGTCGCTTAGGCAAGTTTTCTATCCGTTATACTGTTGTTGTGATGTATACACTTCTATATGCATTATCTTGTGATAGATGCATGATGGTTAAATTAGCAAATTCTTGCGATATATTGTAGCATGTGATATGGTACATATGCATGCCTGTTTCGTATTCTTTCCATATATATCTGTTGGTTCAGTAGATAATACCTATGCTAGAGAATAGAGGTAATTTGCATATACCCTTAGTATAGGCACCCAAAGGTGAAAACATTTTCTAAAACTGGGAGTCGAGGATCCCGAGTAGATTTTATATATATATATTTATATATATATGGTTATAGTTTTCAAACTATTAATCGAATAAGGTTTATTCGATAACTTTATATTATTTAATGAATATTATTTCGAATATTCATTCGAGGGCTTATGGCTCAGCTTATTTATTTATTGAATATTATTTCGAATATTCATTCGAGGGCTTATGACTCAGCTTATTTTATTTATTGAATATTATTTGAATATTCATTTGAGGATCTATGACTCCAATTATTTGCTGAGATATATTCTTTATTTTATTAAAGAATAAGGTGTCGATAATCAAACTTATTTTTTATTATTCAAATAAAGATAGTACTTTCGTATAAGTATATCTTTGGTTATTTAATATCCAATTGAAGTATAAGTTTTACAACATCTACTTCAATTATTTTTATAAAGATTATTCTTTATGGGAATATTATTTAAATAATAATATTCAGATATTTTTTTATATATTGGGACTGATTTATTAAATCAGCATCACTCCGAATATTCTTAAAAATGTTTTGCAAGTCTTCAAAATGATTTTTAAAAGTTAGAGCGGATCCCAAAACTCATTTTTATATTTAAGATCCTCCTTTCGAAGGGGATTTAAATACTCGCTCAAAACCTGAGGGATCCGGCTCTGTGGTGTGTTTTATATTCGCAACAAGGTTGCTGTCTTGATAAAAGAATTTTGATTACTTACCCAACACTCGGGAAGTAAAATTCTTGGAACAAGTTAATCTATTAACAGGCATCGCCTGGGAAATATCGGTGAGTTTTCCTTTCCAACTAGATACGACTTCTTGGTGTAGCCGTATTAACAAGTTTCTACTTGGGGAAAGGGGGGACGAGCTTTACGTTTCAGAGTCATGTATTTCATCTGAACTAGGAGTGGCGTAAGTGGTCGAGTGGCGCCGGCCCAACCTTATTATATTGGCCCATAATGGCTTGGAAGTTCCGCTAAGACGGTCCATTCCTTAGGAGTCCAGTGTTCGGTTGAGAAGTAAATCCGACAGGTTCTCCTCTACATGTAGAAAATGGTGGGATTGCACTACTACGACTGATCATCGTAAGTGGTCTTCCTGGCGCGGCAAACTCCCGTAATGAGTTCATCATCCAATTGGATATTTCTGCAACACTACCCAGAGCACTTCGATAGAAAGGCTATGGTTGGGCGATTGTTGAGTGTTGGCAGGGTCAAGTTTTCAAAATGATGTTTGCATGAAATGAAGTATCTTATAACTTCATTTTATTTTGATGATATTTTAAAGATTGAATCTATTCAAGTATTATCTTGTAGTCTCATCTATGTGATGAACTTTTGAACCTAATTATAACTTGAACGATGGTAGTTCAAGTAGTATTTGGAAAATATATAAGTATATTGGAGTATCTTGTAACTTCATCTTTTAAACTTATATCTAGTAAATGATTATCTTATGCATGACAAAGATTTTCAGAAAAACGTTGAGACAAGGTTAGATATATGATATCACCTTGCAACGATATTTTTATACAGTTATACACTGGAACTCTGTGTGTATTATGCATGGAAGAGGACTTCCAATATTTTGAAAAGTATATATGTATATATATATACTGAATATTTTGCGACTTCATCGCATTAAGATATCAACTTGGTTCATTTCTTTTGACCAAGACTTTCATGAGTACTATGAGAAGGCTCATATATTGTTAATCATTATACATATTATTTTGGTGGGCTTGCTGCTCACCCTTGCTTTCTTCTTTCATCACACAACAACAGATAGAAAAGATGAACAGGACCAAGCTCCCGATTCGCGAGCGGATAGGAAACGTTCTGCAGTTTCCTATAGGCGTTGATGTCGCTGTAGCTGAGGTAGGAACTACCAATATGCTAGGCTTTCAACTTTCGATGTACCAGATTTATGTATATTTATGAATTGTAATAATGGCAAAGAAAATGTAAATTTATTCAGAAAACCTTTTAAGGTGTATTGGCAGATAATTGTGGAATAAAATGACTTGTGATTATTTTTTGATGTTCATCTTTGAGACTATAACTTGTGGTGTGTGTGTTTATTGTGGGGTCACAGTACAGAGTAGTTGATTAATTATTAAGATTGGGTGTTATTAAGGGAAATGGAACTCGTGACAACCCGGATCCCCGACCCCGGATTTGGGGGTGTTACAGAAGTGGTATCAGAGCTAAGCGTTATAAACCTCAGAGATGATGTGACGTAAAGATAATAAGTTCACTAAGATAATAAGAACTCTTGCCAAGTTCATAGTCGGGCTACCTAACGTAGTACTGACAGTTAAAACCCTTATGGGAACTCTTATAAATATCGTGATAGAAGCGTAGTTCGTTATCGTATATGGTAGCGGGACTCCGAACCCTGAGGTTGAGGAGTAACAGCGCGATGATGTTTTATTACTAATTGGAGATCGGATTGTGGATCCGATAGAGCGTCCTAACGTAGGACCGGATGATGTTGATATTGAGGATGTAGCGGTTGAGGATGTTATCCTAGAAAGGATTGTTGCTGAGGAGGATTCCGTGAAGGATCCTGACAAGAATGAATAAAGGACCACTAAGGAATTGATGACCATGGTTAGGGCAACTCCCAGAGGTAGGATTGGCCGGTCACTACCAGAGGTTCGTTCAAGTTTGTAAAGATAGTAGCCCCTTTAACGCGGCTTACTCGTAAGACTGAGAAGTTCGAATGGACAGAGAAATGCGAGAACAACTTTTAAGAACTGAAGCAAAGGTTGGTGACGTTCCCTATGTTGGCGTTGCCGGATGGAAAATGAGATTTTGTGAAGTGTAGTGACGCTTCGCATAAGGAATAAGGGTGCTTCTTATAACAGCACAGCAAGGTAATCGCGTACGCGTCAAGACAATTAAGGGAATATAAAATTTGATATCCCCACCCATGAGCTTGGGCTCGTGGCAATAGTTTTGCCCTAAAGATTGGAGGCACTACTTGTATGGAGAAAAGTGCGAGATTTACACAAGCCATAAGTGCTCTAGTACATTTCACGCAGAAAGAGCTCAACATGCGCCAAATGAGGTGGTTAGAGCTAATCAAGAATTATGATTGGGAGATTCTTTATCATTCAGGAAAAGCCAATGTGCTGGCTGATGCCCTTAGTAAAAAGGAGAGACTCAAGATAATAATGTCTTTGGGAGAGTTTATAAGAGATTTTGAGAAAATGGAAATAGAAGTGAAGGTACCGGAGCCGGTACCGAAAAGTTGTTTGAGATTGTAATACAGACCGAATTTTTGGAAAAGAACATATTGTGCCAGAAAAAGTGATGAATGAAGGCAGAGAGTCAATGACTGGAGAAGAGATCCTACCGAGAAAGATGATAAGGGATAGTGAGGTGTTCTTACAGAAATTGGGTTCCAAAAGTTCAAGAGCTTAAGGATGAGAACTTAGATGAGAGCCATAGTTTGAGGAATAGATTTAGGGCAAACCCTGAATGTGATAGTCAGGGAGGTTGCCATCAAGAAAGAAAGAACCCATAACATAATAGAGTGGAAAACAAGGTTTTTAATGTATAAGATAACCCCGATTATGGGAGAAGGTTGAAACATTTCATACTAAGGAAACAGAAAGTCGAGTAAGGAAAGGAGACCCGAGACGGTACTCCTATACGGCAATTTATGGACCTGTCTAGACAGAACTTAGACTATTATCCCCAACCACCACCTTGAGGAAACAATGCGGTAGGAAATTCTTTCAGGACCTTTAAGTCTCTAAGCTCTCAGAGTTCCAAGGAACAGGTTGACCTAGTCGAGGCAAGAGACTGGCTAAAGGAAATAGAGGAATCATTTGAGATTCTGAATGATTGACGAATCACAAAAGAGTGTTTTTGTCACTTACCCTCCTAAAGAGAAGACCACCCACTGGTGAAAAAACCAAGAGGCACAGAGCAAGAGATTATAATAAACTGATTTAAGTTCAAGTCAATTGTTTTAGAAAGTACTATCCCAAGGTTATGGAGATAGTGTAAAAGCTTTAGAGCAGAACAAAGGCAGAGAGTATGATGAATTATGAATCTAAGTTGTAAAAGTTGTCAAGATTCGTTCTGAGGACACGAATCCAGAATGACGGGATGTTTGAAATCAATGCTTATGTTGTTGGTTCATGAAATAATGATAGAGAAAGGAAAATAAAAAGAAACTGAAGTGGAAAGGAATATAAAGGCAATAGAGTTTGAGGAATGATAAGGGAGTTGGGTATGAGGAAACCCTAAAGACTCGTAGCAATAGAAATAGAAAAGTATGTAATCGTCAGGATGAGGGTGATTCACCATGAGTTAAATTGATGGTTGAAGGATAAGAGATACATATATTTTATCCCAAGTTGGGAGGATTCGAGGAAACCTTGAGATAATTCGAAGGATAAATAATGAGACGCGGATAGACTGAGGAGACAAGAAAGTAAGAAATTAGGAAAATTGGATGAAGGAAGTGACCTTCAAGAATGTGAAGTGTAAGACCGGTGGCTTGATACCCAGAAAGGGAGACGCCAGGTATGAAAGATATCCCAACATTGAGGTGACTGTTGAGATAAACAACAAAAGTAAATAAGGAATTATTAAGAAGTTCACGTTGAACACGACCAATATCTTCCAGAACATCCTTGTTATCGTTACCAAATTAGGCAAGAAAAGCGGATAACCGTTGTTATCTTTTGGAGGCCATATTGATTGACCTCATTTTGAATACAGATGTTATTGTGAAATTAGGCATATACTATCGAGGTGGGAATGATTGAATAAGACACCCTTATCAGGGATATATGACTTGATTTATCCATGGAAGGATGCATGTACCTTTTTAAAGGTGGAATTAAGGATAGAACATCGGTAACTTAAAATGAATCCTAGGGGAATGCATAAAGGTTGGCATTTCACCCTTAATAGGGATAGTATGAGTTTTGACAGTATGAATTGGAAAGGATTAAGGTAATAACAACCTTTAAGAATCAGTGGAGAAATTTTTCAGAAGTATATAGACAATGATTCTGGTATTAATAAATGGTATCTTGATATGCCCTGTATCTAGGGAATACAGAGGAACGATTCAAGGATAACCTTAGAGGTTTTACAAGGAGAAAGGTAATATTCAAAATTCTCAAGAATAGAAATGTTGATAAAGGAAATATGACGTAATTATAATGATGCCAAGTGGGGCACGTGTTAAACCACGAGAAGTATGGATCGAACCAGTAATGGTCGAAATTGTTCAGGGCAATTAGGACTTAAGATAAAAGATGTTCTAATTATGATTGAGAGTCAGTCATGTGCAGTGATTAACCTCTAAAGACTGAGGCAATAACTTATGGAAAAATGGTGATTTTTTTTTACTCATCAGATTTTAAGGAAAACATCTTCACATAAGCTGTGATTGAAATAAGGTAGAAAATTTATTTGGAGGTGGTTAAAATGACATTGACTGTAAGGAAATTTTACTATCAGGAAAGGCCAAAGAGGTGGCCGACACTTTAAAGGTAAGAGGATAATTATAGGCGCTTGTGCCAAAGGAATACAGTGATGATGGTTAAAGCTATGCAATTGTATTATGGTTTGGAAGATTGACATTCCTTCTGATGACTGTGCAATACCCAACCGTAATAGTAGTTGGTAAAGGTTTAATTCGTGTAATCGCCATGAGCGGGCTATCTATCTCAGAAGATACTATCTTGAGATAAGCAGGACCATGTTTCAAAAAGGACTAACGAACCTTGAGTTAAGTCTTCTATTTAAGGCATACGATTAAGAATGGTATTAACCTGCTATCGTTGCTTTGATTGAAACTCTTCTGCAATTTTATCTGCTTCATGTCATGTATGTATGTCAGGATCAGGAGTGTTCTTCATGAATCAGAATGGTGATTATGTTACCTCCTTAGAAGATTTGATACGACATGTATGGACTCCGTATGGTTAGATATTAAGATTTCATGGAAAGTGAATGACGACAGTAGGTCAGTAGTGGACCATAGTAATGCAGCAATGATTCTGCGAGTAATGAGCTGATTACAACCGTGAGAGTTGTATTGGAATGGATGTTGAGATTGAGTACCACTAATCGGGTCGTGGTAGTGTATAAGTTATCATTGATAGACTAATTAAGTAGAGTATCTACCTATTGAATATTTATTCCTCTTATGAAAGAGAGTCGTATTACTATATGAGGAAGGTTGCGGTGCAAGCATAGAATTCTAGTAACGATGATGTCTAGAATGAGATCCCAGATTCGATTTTCGATATCGAGGGAGTTTCAAAGGTGATTGTGTATAAGCTCGAGGA
>NW_027420073.1:0-46558 GCF_009905375.1 Apium graveolens
TATATATATATTAGTGATATAACCAAAATTTCATATCAAAATAATTTTATTTGGTTTGCCATTTTAATAGTCAAGCATCAGTTGACTAGTACGACTAAACTAGTGTTTAATCCTGAATTGGTGTTTCGATTATTTTAAAAATATTTATCAACGATCCAACCATATGGATGTTTAATAGATATTATATTAGTGATATAACCCAAAAATTTCGTTTCCAATAATTTTATTTGGTTAGTCATTTTAAAAGTCAAGCATCGGTTTGACTAATACAACTAACTAGTGTTTACTTCTGAATTTGTGTTTCGATTATTTTAAAAATATTTTTTATCGATACAATCATCTTGAGGACAATATATATATATATTAATGATATAACCAATGTTTCACATTAAATAATTTTTATCAAAATATTTTTTTTTGAATTTCTAAATGTCACCCAAACAACTAAATGCTGACATTAATATGGTTGGATCATAAAATAATATTTTATAAAATTGACTCCTTTTGAACCACCACAGTCTTTTGAGAGACTGTGGCTTAGCTGGCTGGGGTACCACTCACCTCTCCCACCTTATCCTGGGGGGTTTCTTGATGTTCACCCCCTCCCCTCACCACTCACACCCTGTTCACTCCCTTCAGGGTTTATGGTAGTTGTTACAACTGTTGTCTTTTGAGAGACAACAGAGGTGGTTTTCTTTGGCTTGTGTTTTGAAATTTTAGTTTTGGTGGCTTTGGTAGGAACCTGTTTGGGACAAAGACACAGATTCCATTGCCACACTGGAAGGCAAAGAAACAATGGGGTTGGAAACAGTAGGAGTTATAGAAGTGTTTACCTCACTTACCTGTGGTGCATTCATGATTGGCAAATATACCAATGGCACCTGGCTGTTGAGGTTCATTCTCAAAAGGTCTGCAAAGACCCTTTTCTCTTGTGCCCAGCATTTGAGTTTATTATTCTCATTAGATATAACCAATCCTTCAGCAACATGGTTAGCCAATAACATAAAGAATCTAGCATAGTAGATGTTATGTGGTCTATTAGCTTTGTTACCTAATCTGGAACCTAATTCTAGCATGACATAGTTGCTAAAATTAAAGTACCCTATCAGAAACTAGCATATAGAGCATATTAACAAGTGATGAAGTTATGGCATCAAAATTGCTGATCTTCCCAGAGAAAACCTTGATAAAGGCATCTCCAAGAAAACTCCATTCTTTCCTAAGGCCCTTCCTTCTAATACTACCTAACTAGCAGAATCAAAAGCATAGCCTATGGAATCTAACATAGCAGATACATCTTTATCAGTGTGTGGTGTCATGGCATTATTCTCAGGAAACTTAAAACAAGACTGTATATCATCACAGTTAATGCAGTAATCCGTACCTTTGAGAGAGAAGGCAATAGTCATATCTGTGGAGTTGAACTCTGCAGTTGTCCAAATCTCCTCAATCACCTCACAGTATATGGTTGGGGCTTCCAACATTGCATAGCTTAGTTTGTAGTTTTTGATGAAGTCGATCATCTTGTGATAATCAGAATGGGCTTCATTCTTTTCAACCAAGGCTACGAAATTATTCTTTTCATAAACAAATCCAGATTGAGACATAATTTTGACTACTGGTGCCATTATTGTGAGTAGAGTTGCAGAGAAAAACTTGAGAATTTTGGGAGAGAAGGAGAATAAAATTGCAAGAAAGCGTAAAGTGAAAATAAGAATTCAATGGGCTTTTATACTTTCTTGAATTAAAACGTAAATAAAATGATTAAATGATACTTTTAAATAAATTACAGCCGTTTAAGAATAAAGAAAACTGTAGAAATTCCGAAAACTGCCTTTAATACAAATACATACAACAGTGTATATCTGTATCAACGGTTAGGTAAAAGAATCAACGGCTGTGACTCACTTAAAGTAACTGATGTGACACTTCATCGGATAAGGTAAATAGTTATCCGTTGATGATCAACACTATTTTATCCGTTGAAGGATAAAATTACCAGAAATGTACTTGTCTTTCAACGGATAATGAACATCCGTTGATAGAACAATTTTGGCTTTTAACGGATAGGGAATATCTGTTGATAGAATAAGTCTTACTCAAAGTCAACTTTGTTCTTGCAGCAAATTCATTTCAGGCTTCAAGGCAGATTTCAAAGAGGACATAAATTTATGAATAATTAAGCATACCTAGCCCACTTACTAATCTTGTGAATGTTGATTCATCAAGTGGCTTGGTAAATATGTCTGCAATCTGCTTTTCACTTGGAACAAAATGAAGTTCCACTGTACCTTTCATCACATGTTCCCTAATGAAGTGGTACTTGATGTCAATGTGCTTGGTTCTTGAGTGCTGCACTGGATTTTCAGTAATGGCAATGGCACTTGTGTTGTCACAGAATATAGGAATTTTGTCAACAGTTAGTCCATAGTCAAATAGTTGATTCCTCATCCATAGTATCTGTACACAGCAACTACCAGCAGTAATGTACTCAACTTCAGCTGTTGATGTAGAAACAAAATTTTTCTTCTTGCTGAACCATGACACAAGCTTGTTCCCCAGAAATTGACAGGTGCCAGTTGTGCTTTTCCTGTCTATTTTGCAGCCTGCATAATCTGCATCTGAGTAGCCAATTAGATCAAACCAGACTCTCTAGGGTAACAAATTCCTAGATTTGGAGTCCCTTTGAGATATCTGAAGATTCTTTAATAGCCACTAAGTGAGATTCTTTAGGGTCAGCTTGAAATCTAGCACAGAGACATGTAGAAAACATTATATCAGGTCTACTAGCAGTTAAATATAAAAGTGAGTCAACCATGCCTCTATAACTTGAAATGTCCACAGACTTTTCAGCCTTGTTTAATTCAAGCTTGGTGGCAGTGGCCATGGGAGTTTTTGCAGATGAACAGTCCATTAAGTCAAACTTCTTTAAAAGATCATAAATATATTTAGTTTGACTAATGAAAATTCCACCACTAACTTGTTTAACTTGTAAACCAAGAAAATAAGTTAGCTCTCCCATCATGTTCATTTCATATTTACTTTGCATTAACTTAGCAAACCTTTTACAAAGCTTATCATCTGTAGATCCAAATATAATATCATCTACATAAATTTGAACAAGTATTGTAGAGCCATTAACATTTCTAAAGAAAAGAGTTTTGTCAACAGTACCTCTTGTGAAGTGATTATCTAGAAGAAATTTTGACAAAGTCTCATACCAGGCTCTAGGTGCTTGCTTTAGTTCATAGAGTGCTTTCAACAGATAATACACATAGTCTGGAAAGTTTGGATCTTCAAATCCTGGAGGTTGGCTTACATAAACTTCTTCCTCCAATTCCCCATTTAGAAATGCACTCTTGACATCCATTTGATAGACTTTGAAATTGGCATGGGCTGCATAGGCTAGAAAGATTCTGATGGCTTCAAGTCTGGAAACTGGAGCAAATGTTTCATCAAAATCTATTCCCTCTTGTTGAGAATAGCCTTTAGCAACCAATCTGGCTTTATTCCTTATGACAATGCCATTTTCATCCATCTTGTTTCTGAATACCCATTTTGTGTCAATAGAGCTCTTGTTCTTTGGCTTGGGTACCAGCTTCCATACCTTATTCCTCTCAAATTGGTTTAGCTCGTCTTGCATTGCTAAAATCCAATATGGATCCAATAGAGCTTCTTCCACTCTCTTAGGTTCCTCCTGTAATAGAAAACCACTATATAGACATTCATCTTCAGTAGCCCTTCTAGTTTGCACTTTAGATGTTGCATCACCAATGATCAATTCAAAAGGGTGATTCTTGGTCCATTTCCTTTGAGGTGGTAGATTAGCTCTAGATGAGGTTGCCTTAGTATTGTCATGATGTGAGATAGAGTGTTGATTGGCTGAAACTCCCCCTGAGTTACTGATCCTTTGAAAGGAACTGGGAGTTCTATCAACTGATGAAGTGAATTGATTATCCGTTGACAGACTATGATCAACGGATGCTTCATTATGTACTTCAACGGATGATGCACTTTGTCTTTCAACGGATGCTGCATTACTTCTTTCAACGGATGCTGAATTGTGACTTTCAACTGATGCAACACTTTGTGCATTATCCAAAGGCAGATTTTGAATTCTTTTCGAGGTGCCTTCTCCATCATTCTCATCTTCACTATCATCACAATATATCTCAATGTTGTCAAATTTGAGTCCTTCATGATGTCCCTCATATGTTAGTCCATCAATCTTTTTATCATCAAACACAACATGCACAGATTCCATGACAATGTTGGTTCTTAGATTGTAGACCCTATATGATTTTCCAACAGAATAACCAACAAATATTCCTTCATCAGCCTTTGCATCAAACTTCCCTTTGTGATCAGACTGATTCCTTAAGATGTAACATTTACAACCAAAGACATGCAGAAAGTTTAAAGTTGGTTTTCTTCTCTTGAATAATTGATAGGGAGTCATGCCTTTTGCCTGATTGATTAGAGAAATATTCAGAGTGTAACATGCACAGTTAACAGCCTCAGCCCAAAAATAAGTTGAGAGTTTTGACTCTTCAAGCATTGTCCTTGCAGCTTCAATTAGTGATCTGTTCTTCCTTTCCACCACACCATTTTGTTATGGGGTCCTTGGAGTTGAGAACTCATGCATGATCCCATTTTCTTCACAGAACAACTTCATGGTTGAATTCTTGAACTCAGTTCCATTGTCACTCCTAATATTCCTTACTTTGAAATCAGGATGATTGTTGACTTGCTTGATATGATTGATAATGATTTCACTAGCTTCATCCTTTGATCCAAGAAAATAAACCCATGAAAACTTTGAGAAATCATCTACAATCACTAGGCAATATTTTTTTCCTTGAAATTGACAATACATTGACTGGTCCAAAAAGATCCATGTGTAGCAGTTGTAATGGTTCATTAATTGCAGATTCAAGCTTCTTATTGAATGATACTTTCTTTTGCTTTCCTTTCTGACAAGCATCACACAGTCCATCCCTTGTGAATTCTACTAGAGGTATTCCTCTAACTAAGTCCTTTTTGACTAGATCATTCATTGTCTTGAAATTCAAATGGGACTGCTTCTTGTGCCATAGCCAACTTTCAACTGAGCTTGCTTTGCTGAGAAGACAAGTAATAGATTCTGCATCTGTAGAGTTGAAGCCAGCTAAGTACACATTCCCTTTTCTAACTCCAGTTAGAACCACTTTATTGTCCTTCTTACTTGTGACAATACAGGCTTCAGAATTGAAGGAAACAGTATTCCCTCTGTCACATAGTTGACTGATGCTCAATAAGTTTTGTTTGAGACCATCAATCAATGCAACTTCATCAATGATGACATTTTTTTTTGAAATCAAGCCATATCCCATAGTGAATCCTTTGCTGTCATCTCCAAAGGTTATGCTAGGGCCAGCACTCTCCTTAAACTCTGTGAGCAGGGTGAAATCTCCTGTCATGTGTCTTGAACAACCACTGTCCAAGTACCATAGATTCCTTCTTTTTCCCTGGTTGCTTGATGAACTAGTTTCATTTTCATCAGAATTAGCCATCAGGGCTAGGTTGACATATTCTCATATCATCATCTTCATTGACTCCCTCCGCTGCCCAATCATCTTGAGTGAGAAAAGCTCTTTCCTTTTGTTTGAGCAAATCAAAATACTTCTTTTTATAATCAACTTGCTTAAATTTCTTCTTATCAGAGGTTGGCTTCCTACACTCACTTACAAAGTGTCCACTAATGCCACAGTTATAACATTTGAACTTGGATTTGTCCACCATGTTTTTGTTTGGCTTAGTGAATTTTGTATTTTTTCCTGAACTTCATCTTTGCAAACCTCCTGGACAGAAAAGTCAGATGTTCATCAACATCATCAGAGTCATCCTGACTGGAATTGTTTTCATCCTCAGCTACTTGCTCTTTACCCTTGCTTGAATTTGCTTGTGCCAATTTTGAGACTTGGCATTTTCTTCTCCTCATTCCTGGCTCCAACCTTCTCACTGTCAGCTACAAGTGCAACTGATCCTCCTTTTCTCTTTCCCTTTTCCAACAGCTCATCTTGCTCCATCTCAAGTTCATATGTCTTCAAAATTCAATATAATCTTTCAAGTGTGAAGTCCTTATAATCTTGAGAATTTCTTAGAGAAACAGTCATAGGCTTCTATTCCTTTGGTAGAGACCTTAGAAATTTTAAATTGGAGTCCTTGACTTGGTACATTCTTCCATACAGCTTCAATCCATTCAACAGTTTCTGAAATCTGTTGAAGGTATCATTCAATGATTCTCCTTCTTCAAAATGAAAATATTCATACTGTTGAATGAGAAGCTGCATTTTGTTTTCTCTAATTTGCTCAGTGTCTTCACAGATAAGCTGCACAGTATCCCAAATTTCCTTAGCAGTTTGGCTGTTAATGACATTGTCAAACATATCTTGATCTAGGCCATTAAACAGAATGTTCATGGCTTTCTTGTCCTTGTGAACCTCTTCAATATCTTCAACAGTCCATTCTGCGTTTGGCTTGGGAATAGACTGTCCAACAACAACTGTTGCAATATCTAGTATATAGTTGTATAACTTATTTTGATTTTTTTTTCTTTTGAATAAAAATTTTAAACATTTAATATTTATTCAAAAGTTTTTTTTTTAAAAATAACTTATGTAACATAGTAATTTCAAATGTTAACAAATTAAAAGGAAGATGGAGGGAATCTATACTATATTATGATAAGCGAAACATTAAAATTTTGGTAATTGGTCGGTTGGTACTTGCTGAAATTACCGAATTACCCTTACCATTAAATTTTATAAAATTAATTTTTCTTTTTTTCAATTTAGATCAAACTATCACATATCCCCCTACCGTAGTAGAATTCATCCGGCTTTTGAATAGAAAACTGTCTCTAAAAGCCTCTCTCTAAGATACTCATTACTCAAGGAGTCAAGGTCCATACAAGATAAATCGTCTCCTTTTCTTTCAGTTACTATAAAACATATGCTTGCCCTGATATTTTCGGCATCTCAATCCTGTCTGTCATCGTGGACCGATATTTTTATGCACGCATTATGTTATTGTTTTTACACAATTACGCTCCTTTAATTAATTTAAACTTTTATTTAAAAAAACATAAAAAATAATTAATAAAATTATGGGTCAATACACCTTCAAATACACGTAAAAATCAAAATGAAAAAATAATTTGGGACGGAGGAGGTAATATTAAAAAATTCGTACATTAAACGGATTCTAAACTAGAAATTTGCTCTATTACAATAGACGAAATATTAAAAGTTTGGTAGTCGATCGTTTGGTAATTTGCTTAAATTAATTAATCACCCTTACTCAATTATTCTAATTCTACTTTATCGGTTGATTGGTTGGTTGGTCAATTATAATTATAATTATTATTGAAGTCAACTAATTCTGCGGCTTTACAAATTTAAATTCTATTTTATATCGAACTCTATATCATTATAATTAATATTAAAGTCAACTTCTTCTACCAATTTAAATTTTAATTTATATTGAGTTCTATAATATTGTAATTGTTATTTCAGACTAAAATAAATTTCAGCAAACTAAATCTATCTATACTATTATATTAAAAATGAAACAATGAAAGTTTGGTGGTAGTCGGTCTGGTCATCGTAATTATAGTAATACTTAAAATAAAGCACACTCATTAATATTCACAATAGAATTATTCAAATAAAAATAGAATTATAATATGTCTAATGGTCTTGATTTAAACAAAAAAAATTATACCATTCATTCGGGCTGTGCTAAAATAAAATTAAACAAAAAACTAAATATAATTAGCTAGATTTGGGTTGATATAACGGGTGTGAGGACAAAATAAAATTTGCTATCTCATGCTAAAATCAAAAAATAAATACTATCAATCCGTCTAAATTTTTTTTTATTAACCGTGCTAAAAGAAAAATAAAATTTGAAATGTTAAACGTTTGTCTATATAATATTATCACGCTAAAATAAAATACATTATCTATTCGACTTAAAATAAAATAATATTTACCGAGAGTTAAAGTAAAATTGAAAACAAAAATTTAGCAAAAAAAAAAAAAAATTGAAAACAAACTAAATGTAATTAGCTGATTAATATAACGGGTCTGAGACTAAAATAAAATAATATTTATTATTGATCTACGATAAAATTAAAATTAAATTCAAATTAAGTTAATTTTTATATTAATAATGTGTTTAAGTAAAACTAAAGTGTACCTAATTGGTTGGTAGGTATAATGTAGTTTTAGAAGAGTGATAACTGGATCCAACCCTAATAGCTGAAATATTAAAAGTTTGGCTGTGTGTACAAATTAAACCAAATATAAATCTGAATATAATTAGTTGGATTTGATCGGTATACCAAACTAAAAATAATTGGTATAAAACTTACCTTTTAGTTAAAAGATTATTATCTTTCATCAACACACCTATAAATATCAATAAAATTATATATTTCAATTAGTGATATTTTTTAAAACTAAAATATTACAAATTTATACACGTGTATATTTAAAATTATTGTCAATTTATATTATTAAAAATTCTTATAAATAATTTTTAGAGTTTAAAATTTTCACTTTAAATTAAATTCAAAAATTATATATTATTATAAATAATCCACGGTTTATGCTAATATTTTCAATAGACAAGAGCTAATAAAAATTGGTTTAATAAAGGAGAGCTAATTAAAATTTGAGACATTTTATTGTGTGCGTATCCGAATAATAATAATAAATGTACATAAAAGTAGTAGATCAAGTATGTACAACCTTTGTATCTGTATTCATAAAAAACCTCTCGACTTTCCCCTGAAAATACATAAAACACCCACGTATGTGGACAGTGGACTTCTGTTGACAGTGTATCAGCACTTCAGTAGTAACATACAAACATATATACAGTGGGGACCCACTTTCAAGAAATTACTTTCTTCCCTCTTCATTTTCGTTTCATTCTTTGCTTTCCTATATATATTTGATTACTTTCTATCTCCATCATCTTTTCTTTCTTAAGTTTTCTGAAGTGCCAAGTTTCCAAAACACGTTCTTTGCTTTGCTTATTTTTATATATAACAAGAATAATATTCTAAACAGCACATACATGCAATTTGGTTCTTGAAGATAGCCTTGCTGTAACTGTAAGTTTGTTCAAAATCCCCCCCCCCCTTTTTTTATTAATATGGTATTTGTTTGTTTCATTTCTTGTTAAACCCCATATGGGGATTTTAGTAAGCTGATTAGTTCATTTGTTTTTCTCTTTATAAAGAGAGTTTAGTTTGTGGAGTTTTTTTTTTATTTAATGATTGAATTACTGCAAGAAACTACCAAATGTACTAGTTTAATTGTGTATGAAATTGTTTCAACTTATTGAGATTTTTTGTTAATGGGGTTTTATTTGTGGTGAACTTTAACTATAGGACTGGAATCAACTGTCATGTTCTTGTTTTAGATTTTCTATGGATTGGCAAATGCTTGTGATTGTTTTGTCCGGTTTTTTTGTAGATTGTTAATTTTAAGTGTATAGTTTGATATGAGTTATAGGTTCAAGCTTCTTGTGATAGAACGACTTTATGACCCTGTAAGCTTGCCTGAAATGGCCAGAGTTTTAGCCGTAAATTGGCATAGTTTTCTGTTCGGAAGAGAAAAGTGTGTTGGCGTAGGACCTTACTTTATAAATTTGCTGACATAGAACATTTTATTAGTTCTTAATGATTGATTTAATAAAATTAAACAATGTAAAAGAGAATATCAGTAGCCTAACAAGATTCCATAATTAGATGTAAACATATATTGCTACTTTCTTTGGGCTTATCGTTGTGACAATTGCATCTATGAATAGGTAAATAATCAGTCAATTTGGCTTTAAGAAATGGTTGATTATTGTGACTCAAGAAATGGTTAATTCTCGTGACTCGGGAAATGGCTTATCGTCATAACCTGGTGGCTTCTGCTTTTTCGCATACTTATGTGTTCATATGTGAAACGTGTGCCAGCATTCTACCTGCTTTTAAAATGTGATATGTGCAACGTGTCCAGACATTCTACCTGCTTTTAAAATCTTGCCGACATAGAACCTGCTCATATATATATACTAATTTTTTATCTTGTTTCTTTTTTTAATCATCTAGTGTTAATGGTTTTTGGGGAGGCTTATCTAAATCAGTGTTATTTTCTTGCCTTTCATCATTGTTAAAATTCAATTGGTAAAAACTTACCAATTAGTGCTTTGTATTTTTTTGATCCCTGTAATTGTCTAAACTTATATCCTTAGATTGAACTTTAAACATTGTGGATGTTGCATTTTAGATTCTTCCCCTAAATTATTATAATACTATATTACATTTGTAAGGAACTTGAACGTATCGTTTTGATTTATATCTTTATGTAATTAGTGCTATCTCTTCCCGTAAGGATATGTACATAGTAAATGCTCATCTTCTTATGGCATGTGGAAATAATCTGTTTTGATCTCTTATAGTTCGGAATGCATTCTGCTACTTTTTGCAGTTCTTTGATAAATCAAATTACTCTTATTTTCTTCTTATACAGGTAACTGATTAAGTTTGGCTTCCAGAAGCAGGTTGAAAAAGTTGGGTACAGGTCCTAAATGACTTCAGTTGCTTCACTCAGAAGCAGGACTAGCAGTGTCTCGGCATCCAGTGAAGTTTTTTGCTCTTCCTGTGGTTGACAACTTGAACAATTTGAAAATAGTGATTTTGATAATAACTGATCTCTTTTATTTCAGGTGACTGTTCTGTTGATGGATACTCAAGTTGCAGGTACCTACCTGTCTTTCCCATATTCCTTAGGGAAGATAAACATATTTAATTTAAATGAAAAATAAAGCAACCTTAACATTTGTGTGTTTGAACTTTGAAGGGCCTCTCAAGAAGGGAGGTCAGGCAGTGTTCAAGATGAGTACAATCATTGCTCAGTGCGCAGTCCTCGTGACATGAGCTTACCATATCATGGAAATAGACACCTCCCATCGAATATGGTTGAGCAGAACAGCCTTGACAGAAGCACTAGTACTACTGCTGGGCACACTGGTAAAGACGCTGAGTGCATACAAAAGGGTAGTAAATCACAAAGATACAAGGAGAGAGAAAACACTTGGCCAATAAAGTTGAAATGGATCTTCAAATTTGGTTACCCCCAGAAACAGATGACCACGAAAATGACATGGAGTGCAGTGTTGCAAATTATGATGATGATGACGAGGACGAAGGTGATGATGGTACAAAATGGAGAAGACCTAGTTCTTTAGGTAGCTTTGGAGAGAAAAGTTTCCGGAGCTACATATATAAAGAGGAGAAGCAAAAGGCTATGGACTACGTAATAAATTGCAAGTTTAAAGCTCTTGTGTCTCATCTTCTTACATCAGCCGGGGTTGCTCCTTTGGGTAACGACGGAGACAATTGGGTGGATATTGTGACTTCCTTATCTTGGGAAGCTGCTTCCTTTGTGAAGCCTGATATCGGTGCGGGAAAGGCAATGGATCCTGATGGATATGTTAAGGTTAAATGTGTTGCAAGTGGTTCTCGAAGCAATAGGTGATAGCTTAAACCTGTATTTGTTGCTGCTAATGCCCTAATGCTATTGTCAATTGCCTCAAAGCTCTCTGTTCCATTCTAGTAAATATTTCTTGATGACCAGTTGTGGTTCCGACCAACTATCTTGTTTCACTTGTTTGTTAGCTATGAAGTGAAGACCATAGCTCTTTAAATGCATCCTTTCTATATGATGAGAAAACTGTACAAAGTATACAGATATCTTTTTGCTTCTTAATAGTGGAATTTATAATGATCACATTGATGCAGCATAGTTATTGTCATTACAGCCAGTCACTGATGTTGGACGGCACCATTTCTGGAAACTTATATTCGTTTTGATGTGCAGTCAGTTAGTTAGCATGGTATTCAAAAAGCACGCTGCACACAAGCACATGCCAACTAATTACAATAAACCTAGGCTGTTGCTGATCCAGGGTGCTCTTGATCTTTCATTGAGGGGATTGTCATCATTTGAATCAATAAAACAGGTTTCAAGACATAAATAAAGAATTATTAGCGTTTGAATCTTACTACTCTCTATTCAACATCTGTTAATTATGAGTGACGTGGGCAGGAGAAGGATACCCATAAATCCATTATTGAAAGAATAGCGAAGTGCAACCCGAGCATAATTTTAGTTGAAAAAACTGTTTCTCGTGATATACAAGAATCCATCCTTGCAAAAGGAATGACACTAGTTATTGATATGAAACTCCACCGCCTGCAGAGAGTTTCTCGCTGTACTGGTTCAGTAATCTTATCATTAGATACACTGACTGGGAAAAAGCTCAGACAATGTGATTCCTTTCATTTCGAGAAGTTAGTAGAGGAACATATTGCTAGTGGAGAGTGTGGAAAAAAACCCAGCAAGACTTTGATGTTCCTTAGTGGTTGTCCTACACGTCAGGGTTGTACAGTAAGTTCCTCTTTGCTTATGAAGTTTACATCTAGTCTTAACCATACCTTTTTTGAGTTTGCAAAGGGTGCCCTTGTATTTCTTGTTGTTTGACTTTCATTCTAATGCTTAAAAATAAAAAAGAAATTGGAAATCCAAAATTCATTTGTCGTTTAAATAAGCTTCTATTCTACACTCTTTGTAGATGTAACTCGTGAAGATTATTAATATCACATTATTTTTTGTTTCTCAAAATTGTTTGTGATTTTTTTAGTGAATATTGGTGTAGTATGATAAAGGCTTGCAACTATGGTCAATTAGGAATTTAAAATTAGTAACAATTAAGCAGAAAGTTGTTTCCTATTTATTAGAGGTTTTTACTTGTTATAGAAATATTTGCATGAGAGCTCGGGCTCATATCCTCAGGTAAAGCAAATACTCTGTGTTGTCTTGGCATGATACTGGCCAGTTGTAGCTGTTGCGTTCAATTTTTTCATTGTCATGTAAACATGGTAGATCCTCGTGTAGAATAGCTGTTAATTTAATATGTCACTGAATTTACAGAATTTTGGAAAATTTCAGATTTTACTGAAAGGAACAAACAGGGAAGAACTGAAGAAGATTAAACTTGTGGTCCAGTACGCAGTCCTTGTGGCTTATCATTTGATTCTTGAAACGGCTTTCCTTCTAGATCAAAAGGCCATGTTCTCTACCCTCCCTCTTGATAGACTGGTAAATATGTCATCACCTGATCAACGACCATATTTTTTCTCCGGTGAGGCATATGTTCCTTGGCCCGTGGATTCTATTGTTAAAAGTGATTCATCAGGTGCAATTAACATCCACATCGCTGATGGATTTTATAAAGAAGGGACACGAGATGTAGGGTTAAAGAGTGATTCCTTGTTGCCTTATGAGCCATATAAACCTCTAGTTTTTACCCCTTTTTTATCAATCTCAGCTTCCATAAACAGAGGCTTTGGTGACAGTTTTCCTCTTTTATCTTCTTCTCAGCAACCTATCTCTACATATTTAGGCATCACTGAAGAGGTTCCTTACAGTCAAGTTCAATCAGCTAATATGCTTTCAACCAATTTAGTGGCAAATGTTAAATCTTATAGTCTAATACAGAATATTAATGGTGAAGAGAAGGCTCTTGATAGTGATAGAACCTCAGTTCAGAGAAAAGCCCAATTGTATACACAAAATTCTGGGGGTGACTATAAAGATCAAACACAGTTTATGGATGATATTAACAGAATGTTTAATGCCGATAGTATCTTAGTACTGATGTCTCGCAGGAATTCCTCCACCGGAAGTATATGTGAGCAGAGTCATTTTTCTCATATTAAGTTCTACCGGAATTTTGATATTCCACTTGGAATATTTTTAAAGGATAACTTACTCAATCAGGTTAGTACAAACTATTTATGTGATTTAAAATTATTTTTGTGCTTTCTTCATATACATATTTATATTAAAATACGTATTGCTTCTATGACCATATAGCCGCTTCTATTTTCAGAGGCTTTTATGTAGCTTGTGCGGTGGATCACCAGAAGCTCATATATATTATTATGCACATCACAGTAAGCAGCTCACAATACATGTTAGACATCATATTACACAAAAGCATCTTCCTGGTGAAACCGATGGAAAAATTTGGATGTGGAGTCGCTGTGGTGATTGTAAACTTCAAAATGGAAAGACACTATCTACAAAAAGAGTCTTAATGTCAGCTACTGCCCGTGGTTTGTCCTTTGGAAAGTTTTTGGAACTTAGCTTAGCGAACCACTTGTCATCTAGTAAAATTCCCATCTGCGGGCATCAATTGCATACTGACTTCCTCTACTTCTTTGGGTATGTGAACTTGTATGAATGTCTATATTGTAAATTGCAGAAATAAATATACAAACAACTATGCCTCAAAGAGACTTGAATCCTCAACCTCTTATTATCGAGAGGAGAGTGGTATCCTCTAAACTATTAGCGGGCATCATTATTTTTGTTTTTCAGAATGAACTATACGATGCATGGGTCCAAAACATCAAAATTCATATAAACTTTTATGCTTTTCCCATCGTGTCTGTAAATATGGTGTACTCATTCACTTATCTGTTATTAGAATGCTCAATGCTGGGTCATGCTTGCCTTTCTTAGGTTTTTTCAAATACCACCTTGTTACTAATCCATATTTCATTGATGTTGTTCACATTGCAGATTGGGGACAATGGTTGCAATGCTCAGATATTCACGGGTTATGAAATATTTCTAGTGGCTCTGTAATGTTTCTGTGAGCAATGAGGCAATGATTTAAGAAATATTTACTCTTATCCTGCTTAAATTGATGTTGATCTTTCTTCCTATATAGATATCAAACTTGAATGAGGAAGTAATTGAAGTATTCCTTGAAGCCGAGACACTTTTGAAGGACATCAGTTTGCATTTTGAAGGATCAAAACTCAAAATTCAAGGATCACTGAGAGAATTCTCGGATATTGTGGAGATGTTGAGGCAGGAAAGACGCCAATTTGAGGTTTGTGCTTCTTACTTATAAAACTCTTTGCACTTTGGCCGGAAAGTATAATGACTTTAACAAATTAATGTTATAGGTTCTTGTGAAATAGAAAATGTGCGTGTAAAAGAAATTATTTATAGTGCGAGTTATTGTAGTAATAACACTTGCATTAAATGAGAGAAGAATAAAAATTATAAATACAAAATTTTAAAAATAATATTTTTCAAACTACAAATATTGACTATCAACTTTTTATTAAATATAAAAATTATAATGATGAATATTTGTATAAATAAAATTAATTTTGAATAAGAAAAAATTAGTGAATAATATGGAACTATTGAAAATTTTTAATAAGAAAGGAAGAAAGAGAATGAGAAATGGGTAACAGATATAATTAGTGGAGGTAATAAAAAAGAGAAAGATTGAAAATAAATTAAATGAGGAGATGATTGTTAGTGGAAGATGATATCAACAAAATTAACGAGAGTTTGACACATATGATTAAAACTCTTAAATGAGAACTTAACACATTAGATATGATGATGTCATCTATACTTTATTTTAGTATAATGTAGATTATATATTTATATATAAGGATAACATTCATCACATGTAAAAATATTTATGGTGAAAAATATTTTTAAAATAATCGAAACACAAATTCAGAACTAAACGCCAGTTAAACTGAAGTTTGATTGTTAAAATGGAAAACCAAATAACATTATTTTGATATGAAACTTTGGTTATATCACTAATATATATATATATTGGCATCGATATGGTTGGATCGATAAACAATATTTTTAAATTAATCGAAACACAAATTCAGGACTAAACACTAATTAACTACTAGTCAAACTGAAGTTTGACTCTTAAAATGGCAAATAAAATAAAATTATTTTGATATGAAACTTTGGTTATATCACTAATATATATATTTATTGACATCCATACGGTTAGATCGACGAAAAATATTTTTAAAATAATTGAAACACAAATTCAGGACTAAACGTTAGTTAGCTATACTAGTCAAACTGAAATATGACTGTTAAAATGACAAACCAAATAAAATTTTTTTGATATGAAACTTTGGTTATATCATTACTATATATATTTATTGACATCCATATGGTTAGATTGATGAAAAATATTTTAAATTAATCGAAACACAAATTCAGGACTAAACACTAGTTAGCTGGACTAGTCAAACTAAAGTTTGACTGTTAAAATGACAAACCAAATAAAATTATTTTGATATGAAACTTTGGTTATATAACTAATATATATGTTAATTGACATCCATACGGATAGATCGAGGAAAAATATTTTTAAAATAATTAAAATACTAATTCAGGATTAAACGCTAGTTAGCTGGACTAGTCAAACTACTGTTAAGATGCCAAACCAAATAAAATTATTTTTATATGAAACTTTGCTTATATCACTAATATATATATATATCTATTGACATCCATACGGTTGGATCGTTGAAAAATATTGTTTAAAAAATTGAAACATCATTTCATGAATAAACTCTATTTAGTTGTACTAGTTACATTGCGGCTTGACTGTTAAATTGGCAAACCAAATAAAATTATTTGGATATGAAACTTTGGTTATATCACTAATATATATATATCTATTAACATTCATATGGATAGATCAATAAAGAATATTTTTAAAATAATCAAAATACAAATTCAGGATTGAACACTAGTTAGCTAAACTAGTCAAACTGAAGTTTGACTGTTTAAATGGAAAACCGAATAAAATTATTTTTATATGAAACTTTGGTTATATCACTAATATATATATTAGTTGACATCCATATGGATATATCGATGAAAAATATTTTTAAAATAATCAAAATACAAATTCAGGACTAAACGCTAGTTAGCTGGACTAGTCAAACTGAAGTTTGACTGTTAAGATGACAAACCAAATAAAATTATTTTGATATGAAACTTTGGTTATATCTCTAATATATATATTTATTGACATCCATACGGTTAGATCGATTAAAAATATTTTTAAAATAATCGAAACACAAATTCAGGACTAAACACTAGTTAGCTAGACTAGTCAAACTAAAGTTTGACCGGTAAGATGGCAAACCAAATAAAATTATTTTGATCTGAAATTTTGCTTATATCACTAATATATATATATATATATATATATATATATATATATATATATATATATATATATATATTGACATCCATACGGTTGGATCGTCGAAAAATATTGTTTAAAAAATCCAAACATCATTTCATGAATAAACGCTAGTTTGTTGTACTAGTTACAGTGAAGCTTGACTATTAAAATGGCAAATCAAATAAAATTATTTGGATATGAAACTTTAGTTATATCACTAATATATATCTATTGACATCCATATTTTAAATTCAAATATAAAATATAAACATATTCAATAAATATGTATTTTATATTAATAATAGTTGGGTAATGGCAATGTTAAAAAAGGAAGAGGAAGAGAACGGTGAAGATACCAATTTTTTAAAAATATTTTTAAAAAAATTGAAACATCAATTGAGGAATAAATACTAATTAGCTCTACTAGTCAAACTGAAATTTGACTGTTAAAAAGTCGGCATTGTAAGGACTTATAAATTGGGACTTATAAATTGGTTAATTTTTGATTTTTAGTTTTGTTTTGCACCTACCTTTCTTGCGTGAGAGAGGTAGTACGCCTAATTTATCTATAGGCTTTACTATCCGAGTTGGACTCATTGAGTTGTGCTGGCCCAAATAATTATTATTTAGCTAAAAAATTGAAAAATTGACAAATATAATAGATTGATAAATAAATGGACAATGGTGGTAGTTGTTGATCACAAGCAAATTGCTACATATTATTGGAAAATGTAATCGAGATTCAAATTTATTACTAAGACTGGTCGTTATATATTAGTGGAAGAAACTTAAAACTTTTTACATATTTTAAATTCAAATATAAAATATAAATATATTCCATGAATATGTATTTTATCTAAATAATAGTTGGGCAATGGTAGAGAGGAAAAATCAGATGCATTTTTTATTTTAAATAATATTTATTTTTAATATCCTAATTTTAATATTAATTTATAAGTTAATATATATATTATATTATATAGTAATTTATTTTAATAGTAATATATTTAATTGGTCTGGGAAATTTGCAAAGCCCATTCAAAAGGCTATATACTATACTGTTGGATTGAATATGATGTTTAACATCAATAAAAGCACATCTTTCTCTGTCTTAATAAAACCCTGATTTAGAGTTCAGCCGCTTCTCTTCTATTTTGTAATTTAGTATCTCTCTCTCCAATTTGTAGTTTTGATGTGTGTCCTTGAAAGATGATGTGCAACTAAAGTCGGGGGAGGTGGGAATGGTGGAAGCTCCTTTACAAACTCTGTTTTCCTTAGATTTTAAGAAGCTTCTCCACCTCTGTTTTCATGTATTTTGCCCCCCCTCTCTCCCCTCTCTCCGATAACTATTTAAGTCAGCTGGCCAGACTTGGTCTTTTAGCCATCGTGGGACGACGGAGATGGCAGAGGCTCCTCCGCGGAATCGGTCAAGCTTTCGGTCGCTATCTTTCCCTTTTGAAATTCATGGCTTTGCTGGTTTATGTAATAAGTAACATTATGGAGTTTGTTAATTCGTCTGGATGGGGTCGAATTTAATATCTTATATTTGACAAGATACGGTCGAGTTTAATATTTGGGCGGGCTTTTTAAAATATTTCAGAAATTTTAATTATTTGGGCGGGATTTTCAAATTTTAAGTGTAAAATCAATTTTGACAGGTGTCGGTTGAATTTGGACGGTTGAATTTAGCGGTCGAATTTAACCGATCATATTTAGACGGTCGTATTCATACTAAATACAACCGACTACTAAATATCACTCCCATATGTACAACCGGGACTAAAATTGGTCGTATTTAGCTAAATACTACTGCTGGCGGTCGTATTTAGTTAAATACGACCGATTTTGAGCCGGTAGTATTTAGCCGTTTTTCTTGTAGTGACATGTGTGCAAACATATGACCCCAATCAATTGAGTTAAATGCCCATTTCATTATATTTTGATAACATCAACACTGAGCTACATATATACTTGTTTCTTTATTTTGGGTAACTAAACTTATACTATAATTTAATATTATTGTAAGACTTGGGTAATTAGCTCATTACCATATAATAACTTTATGCTTAAATTCACTATCTCTTTATTTTTTTATTATACAGTAGAAATGGGTAATACCTGCATGCTTAATTATAAAAATAAAAAATAATATTAGAAGCCTCACTTATTTTTCATTTCTTTTTCCTTCAATTATTTGATTTACAAAGGGGAATCTTATTTTATTTGCAGGTACGCGATTATAAGTATAATATTTTTTGCTATATTTTCGCTTTTTTATAATTTTTTTATAGTTTGTTTATATTTCTTTTGTCAATGAAAAGGAGAATAGATACACAGCATGACATGGGATGTCAAGTAATAAAGAACAGTAAGGAGGAGTATATTATAATTAATATTATAAAAATGTCTATCTGCGACCAAGTTTATCAGTGACCGCAAAATCAGTAGCTATTTTTTTGGATCAACGACGGGTTTCAGCGACCGCGGCCAAAGTCGTCGCTAACCGGACTTTAGCGACGGCCGGTGGTCGCTAATACGACAGAAATATTAAATCATTCCATTAAAAAAACCGTGAAAAACTGGCGGTAATTTATTAGCTATTGATTTTTATTTGCGACCGACGTTGGTTGCAGAAAATGCCACACCAGCAACAAAATCAAGGACTTTAATCAATAGCTAAACCGGAGACCAAATAAAGGCGGCGACCAGTGGCTTTCTGCGATCGAGGTCCGTCGCCAATAATTTTTTTATTTTATAAGTTGTTTAAAGTTTTGGCGCGCTATTTAATTAGCAATCAAAGCACATCTACGACCGAATGTAGTCACAAATACGAAATAATGAAAAATACAATTTTTTAATTATAAATAGTATTTTATTTATATATTTTTTAAATCAAATTGTTATTAAAATATGTCTTAAATTTATTTTAATAAGAAAGAATTAAAAATATATTTTTTAAATTTAGAAAATAAAATTGACGCAATATTTTAGACACCGAGAAATATTTCAAATCGAGTGCGATTACAGATTTCAAGTATTTAAAATATATTTTTTTTAACTTTAAATAGTATGTTATTTATATGTAGCATTTTTAAATCAAATTATAATTAAAAAAATATCTTAAAATTTAGTTTCTAATTCTTTTGAAATATTCAAAGAATATAAGGTAGAAACGCAAACAGAGAAAAATATAAAAGTTTTACGATCAGGTCGTGGAAGAGTATACTTAAGCCTCAAATTCAAGAGTTTATTGAAGGAGTGTGATATTGTATCACAACTTACTCCTTCTGGAACACCTCAATTGAATAGATATTCTGAGAGAAGAAATCGTACATTATTGGACATGTTGCGATCGATGATGAGTCAAGCGGATCTTTCAATAAGTTTGTAGGGTTATGCTCTAGAAATGGCTGCTTACACGTTTAACCGAGTTCCGAAAAAAAGCGGTTCAAAAGACTCCATATGAGATATGGACTGATAAACTTCATAGCATGTCATTTATAAAAATTTAGGGACGTGAAGCATTTGTAAAACGTTTAGCCTCTGACAAGTTTGGACCAAAATTAGATGATGCTATATTGTGGGATATCCAAGTAAGACTAGGGTATAAAATTTTATAATTCTTCTGAGAACAAAGTGTTTGTTGCTCGGACGGATGTATTTTTTCAGGGAGAACTACTTTCTAAGAAAATTAGTGGGAGGACAATACATCTTGGTGAAGATCGAGAACCACATGATAAAATTGAACCACAGATGGAACAAGATTAGGATGTACATCAAACTATAGAAATTAATCATGTTTAGGAAACACGGGTTATTCATAGATCAAGTAGGATTCACCATGACCCCGAGAAAAAATATGGATTTATTTTGACTCGAAATGGTAATGCGATGCTTAGGATAATGATAAGCCTCTCACCTATCAAGATTCTATGAACGGTCCAAACTTCGAGAGATGGATGGAGGCCATGAAATCCGAGATGGAATCTATGTATCAAAATAAAGTATTGACTTTTGTTGATCCACACTAAGGGGTAAAACCTATAGGGTGCAAGTGGAAAACTGACATGGATGGTAAAGTACATACATATAAGGCGCGACTAGTGGCTTATTATGATATATATTATGATGAAACTTTTTGAACAGTTGCTATGGTCAAGTCCATTAGGATTTTGTTAGGAATAGCTGCTTACTTTGACTACGAGATTTGGCAAATGGATGTCAAAACCGCTTTCTTATATGAGAGCCTTGAAGAGGATGTATATATGATACAACTTGAGGGTTTTGTCGATCCAAAGTTTGCTAAGATGGTTTGTAAGTTGCTTTTATCTATTTATAGGTTAAAGCAAGCCTAAAGTAGATGGAATATTCATTTTGATGAAACAGTCAAAGAGTTTACTTTATTCAAAATGCAGATGAACCGTGTATTTACAAGAAGGTTAGTGGGAACCATGTGACATTCATATTATTCTATATAGATGACATATAACGAATAGGGAATGACATAACTTCTCTACAGGCTGTTAAGACTTGGTTGAGAAATAGTTTCTCGATGAAAGACTTAGGCGATGCTAGCTAAATATTGAGAATCACGATATATATAGATAGATAAGAAGATTAATTGGCCTAAGTCATAGTACACATATTGACAAAATATTGCATCATTTTAGAATGCAAGAGGCAAGTAGGGGATACGTCCCGATGTATCGTAAGATAGTGATCTCATAGGATAACTGCCCTAAATTATTAGATGATAAGGGTCATCTTAGAAAAGTTCCATATGCTTCAGCAATTGGATCTATAATGTATGCAATGATATGTATTTGTCCTGATATTTTGTATGCTTTTAGCATGACGAGCAGATACCGGTCTAATCCAGGTGAGGGTCACTGGATAGTTGTCAAGAATATTCTTAAGTACTTAAAGAGGACTAAAGATTTATTTTTGGTGTATGGAGAAGATAGGGAACTGGTTGTAAATGGTTACATTGATCCTAGTTTCTGAACCTAATTTTTGGACAAACAAGGATGATTATGTGTCTGGTTTGTGTTTTGTCTAAATGTAAGTGTTGTTATCTTGAATAGTTCATATCAAGAATATTGATGATTCTATAATGGAAGCCAACTATATTGGTGCTTTCGAAATAGCCAAGGAGACTATTTGGGCATGTGCTTAGGCGATATCACCTTATTAATGAGATTAATGATTAAGGAGATATATATGTAAAGTGCATAGTAATGGTAATATTGCAGACCCACTGACTAAGGCTTTGTCGCAGAAAAAGCACGATGGTCATACAAGTTTCATGAGTATTGGATACATGGGTGATTGGCTCCAGTGCAAGTGGGAGATTGATAGTGTTTGAACCCTAGAGAAAACATTATAATATTTTAGTTTAAGACATTTGGATTATTAATGTTTATGTTTTATCGATTATTCCCTTTATAATTTATTATGTCTTAATTTACTGTGATATAAATGTTAGATTAATAAATATCCTTAGAATATGATATAAATCCTATATCTCTAAGTACGTGACTTAGAAATAAAATTTTGAGAATAGTATCAATATATCTAAAGGTCCCTAGTCGAGTATTATTATTAACAGACAATAAAAATGCATTAAGACTGGTGTGATTGTTGAGTGATGATCACATCTCATTGATCATAGGTATTATATATGATACTAAAGTCAAAAACACAGACAAATATAAATATACATGGTGCTGGACAGACCCAAAGTGAGATTCTACATGTCTATTGTGTCACATGTGATTCTCACTGTGATAATGATGTAATGGTCCTTAGACTTGAAATCAATATATTTTTTTATGAGAATTAATGTACTTTGATTACATTAAAATTTACGTTTAATCGGGTAATGATAAAAGTATATTTTGGGTATATTATAAATCGTATGAGAAACATGCATGATATAGAAAGGATTTAACTCTCCTAATTTTAGGAGTGATATTATTGGACTCTTGTGATAAAACATGTATGTAATTAAATTTGATTTTTCAATTTTTTAATTAAGGGATCTGATGGATTATTTTAGTTTTGATGTATATAGGTTAGTATACATGATTTCTACGAATTTTATTGTAATATCTTATTCAATGGAAAATTTTCGGACTCGTCGGAATAATCATTAGAGTAGGTAATTTCTGAATTAGTTTGTATGTATGTACAGATCTGATGATGTTGTACACCATATTTTTTTTGTAAATTATTCTGGGAAATTATATTATTGCCGGAAAAATATTTCTCGCCGGATTTTATTCGAATTTTGACTGAATTGTTAATTTAGTGATGTTTAGACTCGATTGTTGTGGTATTAATAATGGACAATTGGATAGAGATAATACGAGATGCATTATAGAATGTTTAGAACGACTTTATGACCCTGTAAGCTTGCCTGAAATGGCCAGAGTTTTAGCCGTAAATTGACCCTTATTACGGTGACCGGTTCTTCAGAAAATAAAATTATAAATAAAATCGAAATTGCATAAACAAGTTTTCGAATTAAAATAATTTTGAATTGAAAATTTAATTAAATTAGAATATATTTTGCATTTATTTAATTTTAAATAAAAAACCGGGTTTTTAACGGGTCGTATTTAGACGTTTTTCTTGTAGTGATCCGACGTTCTGTGTCGTAAGTAACTAACATACAACGATATGTTCCGTTGTAAGTTCATAACACACGATAATATATTCCTTCGTAAGTTGATTTATTATTCTATTGAGAACGGGGGCCCCTGCTTACTAACTTGCGACGAAATTATCCATTCCCCAATCTGCTCGTAAGCATTTCTTGTGTTCAAGTGTAAGCTAAAGTCTTACTAGGTTTCTTAAAAATTAAAATATTGTAATTGTTTGCTAGTGCAAATATGACATATTGTATTTTATTCATAAGAATGTTGGTTCTTGACGATCACCATCATGCACATCTAGGAAAGGAAATGCAAGAATAACATTTGTATACTTTACATATGTATATATATGTATATACTTATAAAAACCCTAGTGTGTAGTTGCATCTCATGTATATGTAATAAGTTATTTCATTTTAAATTGGTTATCGTCAATATTTAATAACTTACTATAAAAACAATAATTAAAGATTATTCATTTGACAATTAGAATAATACTTGAAATTTTAATTTTATTAAAGAGAGGTTGTACCAGGTGTATACCAATATAAATAAAATATAATTATAAAATACATATAATTTATTAATGGGTTTTTTCATAAATATCCAATTTTTACCAAATTTTTCCAAAATAATACTATCAAATTTTGAAAATATTTTCAAAACTAAGCAACTTTGGAATGATTTTGCAACCAAGTTTGTAAGTTGAATTTTAAAAAATATTTGAAAAAAAATACATTCTGCAAATTTCTAACAACATAAATTGCAACCTAAAATGCAATGCAACCCAATCTAATGTAAAGGGTTGCACAATTTAAACTAAAATGCAACCTATTATGCAACATATTGTACTTTTGCAAATATTATCAAAACGAAATAGTATTTTAGCAAAAAAAATCTAAGTTGTTAAAATTCGCAAATTATTTTACATAAAATTGAATTTTTGATAAATTCCATTTATTAATTCGTTAATTAAAAAAATATAATTTATGAAAATAAATTATATATATATGTGTGTGTATATATATACACACACACAAAATTAATCCCACCATGAAACTAATAATTTAAAATTATGTGACATTGTGGAAATAAATTATCATGTGATTAAAACATATAAACCTAAATGGAAACACCAAAAATAGTCACTAGAAATTATGCAATATGTTTAAGATATAATATTAATAATATGATTATTACATATATTCCTTTCCAATTATCAAATATATATATATATACATATATAATTTATTTGTATTTTACTACTAAATAATTTACTCATCCATTTTACTACTTTTTTGATAAGTTTTTAAATGTTTAATATCCAACATGTTCATCTACTGTGAAAAAATTATAATTTACAAAGGACAAAATTATTTTTAACATATTAATATCTAATATTTGTACTTTTAAAAATAATATGTTACAAATATTTCTGCTTCAATTTTTTTTTAAAAATGATAAAATTTATATATTTGGGTAAAAGAACCTAAAATATGAAGTATGAATCCATTTGCTTAAAATCTATATTATTAGTTTTTAAAATATTGGAAGATTAATAACATTAGAATAAATACAAAAATATTAAAAAAAGATATAGTTAGTAATATTAAATTAGTAAAATGAGGAAATGGGAGACCTTGTTCTGCAACCTAAATATTACAAAATATATTATTTTGCTAATTATCTTATAAGAATATTATTAATTCATTAAAATCATTTAAGATTGTTTAAATTTAATAAGTAGAAAGTGTATTTGCAAGCTAAAGAAACCCTACATGCTAGAGAAATGTACATGTTTTATAGAATAGAATATTTTTTAATGTTTTATATTCTACATATATCTCCTATTTTTGATTAAATGGGACATCTTTTTTTATCAACTCGGACATCCTACATACATACATATTTATTTTATAAAGCCATCTATTTATTATTATTTATGAAGGGGAAAAAATATAGATAGGATTACTAAACAGCTGGATGTAGGGGATATGGTGTTAGAAGGCTTTAATTGTGTATCGGTGAGGCGCCTTCCATTTCAAGAAAATAATATTAAATACAACCAATTAAAATTCGACTGGGTTAAATTCGACCAAAGGCGGTCAAATCCCTTGGACATGGCTAAATTCGACCGGCCTCGGTCGAATTCAAACGATCATATTTAAATGGTCGTATTTGCAACCAATTTTAACCGAAAACGGTTAAAATTAAAACGGGCGAAACTAAACCGGTCAAATTTAGCCCCTAAATTTGACAAAAAAAATCGGGCCGAATTTAGCTATAATAAAAAAGTGGAGGGATTTTCCCGCAAAGTAATTTATTTGGAACTGCTAAATTCAACCGATTTCGGTCAAATTTTATATTTCAAAATGACGGGTGACTTATAAACACTTTCAAAATTTTCGAAAAAAGTGAGGGAAATTTCCCGCTGTTCTGGAAGATATATTTCAATGGAATTCATTTGTATTTAGGATTTTTCAAAATTTTATTTTTAATAAAAAATATTTAAATGTTTGTGAATATTTTAAAATTATGAATATGGGAGATAATAAACGGTATCCAAATAAAAAAATTATTATTTTGGTCTGAAACTTTGGTAATATCACAAATATATTTTTATTTATATTCATACGGTTAGATCAATGAAAAATATTTTTAAAAAAATCGAAACACCAATTCAGGACTAAACACTAGTTAGCTCTACTAGTCAAACTGATGTTTGATCGGTAAAAAGGCAATCCAAATAAATTTATTTTGATCTAAAATTTTGGATATATCTTTAATATATATATCTATTGATATCCATATAGTTGGATCTATGAAAAATATTTTAAAAATAATTGAAACACTAATTGATGACCAAACACTCGGTAGTTTACTAGACAAACTCATGCTTGACTTTTGAAATGGCAAACTAAAAAAATTATTTTGGTCCGAAACTTTGGTAATATCACTAATATATATATTTATTGACATCCATACAAGTGGAACGGTGAAAAATATTTTTAAAAAAATTGAAACACCAATTCAGGTCTAAACACTAGTTAGTTGTATTAATTAAAATGATAATTAACCGGTAAAATGGCAATCCAAATAAATTTATTTTGATCTAAAACTTTGGATATATCTTTAATATATATCTATTGACATCCATACGGTTAGTTCGATGAAAAATAATTTTGAAAAAATTGAAACACCAATTCAGCACTAAACTCTAGTTAGGTTTACTAGTCATACTCATGCTTGAATTTTAAAATGGCAAACCAAATAAAATTATTTTGGTCCGAAACTTTGGTTATATCACTAATATATGTCTTTATTGACATCTTTACATTTTTATTGATGAAAAATATTTTTTAAAAAAAATCAAAACATCAATTTAGGACTAGGTGTACAAGTCAAACTGATGTTTTACTTTTAAAATGGCTAACCAAATAAAATTATTTTGATCTAAAACTTTGGTTATATCTCCAATATATATATATATATTGACATCCATTGGTTGGATCGATGAAAAATATTTTTAAAAAACCGAAATACCAATTCAAAACTCATCACTAGGTAAAAGTACCAGGCAAACTGATGTTTGACTGTTAAAATGGCAAACCAAATAAAATTACTTTGATCGGAAATTTTGGTTATATCACTAATAAGAATATCATTATTTTTTTCAATTTAAATAATATTTTGAGTTATATTTTAATTTTTTGAATTTATATTTATTTTGATCTTTATATCTTATTAAAACTGTATCACCTGTTTATATATTATTATATTCACTTAGTTTATTTATTCATTTTATATTTTGAACTTTTTTTTAAATTATTTAAAGTTTAGTAAATATATAAAGAAAAATATGTTAATGGGAAAGAATAAAATTTATCCAAATGTTAAATTTTAGTTCTTGAAAAAATAATTATGTTGTACAACAAGTTTTAGTTTATTAATAGTTAGTGGGCCAAAATAATTTTGTGATACATGAAATTAGAAAAAAGTGAAGCACAAGGGCATCAATGAGAGAGGGACGGGACAACAAAGAGAGAGAGGAGGCTGAGTGTATCTAATTTGCTACCGCCTAGCTACCATTTATCACTCACCAACACGCGACCAACACGCGACCAACAATTACAAAACCACCCATCCTCTGCTTTTTTCAGAAAAAAACAGAGAATATGCTCCAAATCGAAGACATGCTCCTGGTGTTCTTCAAGATTGAGGCCCTGAATCGAATTGTTACCAGTGTCCGATCAATATTCTATTTTATAAATCGAAGTTCTTTGTTATTTCTACATCGATGTTGTTGTTATTTCCATTTGCTTGATTTAAATTTGAATTAATATTGTTTATTACTTAATTTTAGGGTGTTTAGTCATGTATTTTGCAGTTATGAATTGATAGCTCATTGAACAATGAGTATGTAAGTAATTTTTATATTTTATTGTTGAGTTTCCGTGCTGGCCGAAATATCTCCACTGACTTTGAGTTATTCCCTTTTCTGGCTTGTTATGAGTTTTGACTGTATTGCTCCGATTAAATGTTTCGTATGCGAATTGGTAATAGTTTATATTAAGGTTTTTGAGTTTGGTGGAGTTCTCGTGAAATTTGTTTTTTTTTGTTTTATCGGCGTTCTCTTGGTTTTGCCTGAAATCAGTTAACTATTGGTTATTTTGTTTGTTTGTAAGTTTAGATATGAATGTGAGATTTCCATATCAATTTTGAGTGTCATTAGTTAAAAAACCAGACTGTGGTTTTGGGTTGAATTGGGGCTGCCGGAATGTGGGAAAATTCACTAGATTTTGGAAACTTACCAAATTCCAGAGATTTTTTTTTTGAAAACTGGTGCTCTTTAATTTTGACCAAGGACATCGAATTTAGAATTATATTTTCAGCCATATATGGTTGAATTTAATTATTGGGTGGGACTTTTAAATTTTTTCATAAAATTTATTTATTTGGGCGGGATATTCAATTTTTTTATTAAATATCAAATTTCACCGCTCTTGGTTGAATTCTTCCAGTCGAATTTAAACGGTTGTAATTTTTCGGTTGTAATTAGAAGGTCAAATTTTGATAAATACGACCGAATTTCTAAATTCGACTCCCTTTATTACAACCGATTCAAAATCGGTCAAAATTAGGTAAGTTCGACTGCGCCCGGTTGAATTTGGCTATATTCGACCGATTGTTATTGGACGAATTTAGCCTTTTTCCTTGTAGTGTTAGGCGTTTACTTCCATAGCCTATATTTAATTCACATGGTCTTCAAAATCAATATTTTACTTTGATAACAACTTTGATGCTTAAATTCAGGCACCATACAGATACCTCCGTGATCTAGTCGAGGTAACATATGTGGCTCAAAATGGTCCATTATGTTTTAAATTAGCTATAAGTTGATAGTTACATGTGGTGCAACTAAACCCAGCTCACATACAATAGTTTTATTTAATCCTACTTATTATGTAGCAATCCAATTTGTTTGATGCTCAAGTATTTCCCGAAATATTTTTAGCATTCTCTAGTTCTCAATATAAAGGAAACACGCATGTTTATGAAATTTTATTCATTTTCATATTATGTTCCACAAATTGATAAATATTTTAATTCTTGTTTATCCTATGTAGGTTACTTGATCACGAAGGAATCTCTTATTATAAAGGTACATTTTTATACGTCTTTTTTAGCTTGCAAACATTGATAGGAAATTCAATAAATTGAGATAGTTGCTCCCAGATTCAATTTTCTTACTATATTAATTTTCAGTATTACTTCTCCTAATAATTTGTTCACGTTCAGAAACTAAGAGATGAAATTGTTTTGTATTAGTTTGAGTATGAGGTGCTATTACGTGTTGAATTATTATCACTTTTTTTAAAAGACATATATTGTTATGCATAAACCTTGACAATAGTTTTGTTACTTGGAACCTTCGGTTAAAGTGGAAATTTTAGTTGTAGAGTTTGATGTTAGATATATTTGTGATGTCATGTCTAATCCGATTTGTTTAGTTTCAGAACTTAATATCAGAACTTAACTGGAAATCAGAACTTACTGAAAATAAGAAGTTATCAGAACTTCCATCAGGACTTACATCAGAACTTAAGTGTGGATACACTTCAGGGATGAAAAGCGGTTGATTTACAGGAGAGGATCTGGATTAAACAGAAGAAGATATGATTGAAGAGTTATACAGCTAAATGACTACAGTAGATAATCTCTGATTGATGTATTTTAGGAAACAGAACATATCATATCAATTAGGAGATATCTTGTAACTGTGTAGTATATAAACACAGATTAGGGTTTACACTATATGTGTTATCATTCACGAGATTATTATTCATTGTAACCCTAGCAGCTCTTAGTGATATCATACATCACTGAGAGAGTAGATTAAACCTACTGTAACAGAGTTTGATATATTGAATAAACTTGTTTTCTATTACATACTTGTGTTAATAATCGAATTGATTGTAGATACTATATTCAACCCCCTTCTATAGTATCATTGAGGCCTAACAAGTGGTATCAGAGCCAATTCGTTAAGCTTACAAACAGTTAAGATCCAAAAAAATAATCAATCATGTCTGATCAATCAAAAACACAAGACCCTCCAGAACCTGCAAAGGTTCAACTCATTCAAAACACCAGTAGATATGAAACCATCAGGGTTCCTATGCTCAGGGTATCTGAGTACCCTGTATTGAGTGTGAAGATGGCCATGTTTCTGGAAGCAACAGATCTAAATATTTAGACAGAATTTATGATGGTCCACACAAGCCCACAAAGCTTTCGGTTGCAGTTGGGAATGAGCCACATAAGATGATTCCCAAAGAAAAGAGAGAACTCACCACTGAAGACATCTCTTCACTAGCTTTTCTTAATTGAAAGTGATGTGTAAGAAATTTATAGACCAAATTGTGTAAAGTTTTACATCACTAATTTTTTAATAAAGCGATGTACTCGTTACTAATAGACATTTGTTATAAATAAAACCGATGTCCTTTACTACATAACCAGAACTAAAACATTGGAATAACAAGCATCCATACAAATCCAACCAGTCAATCATTCATACATTTAACCATTCAATCATCCGAAAACCAAAAAATTGTAATGCATAATTAAAGTGGATTAGTAATGCATAATTAAAGTGGTACAAAAAAATATATGACTGATTGCAAAGGAGGATTGTCTGACAGAGGAGACAACTCAAATGTCAAATGCTACAATTAAGGTGGAAGTTCTGACAAGAAAGGGTTCATAAAGACTGAAGGCAAAGGAGGATTGTCTGACAGAGGAGACAACTCAAATGTCAAATGCTACAATTGTGGTGAAAGAGGTCACATCTCTCCTGATTGCGAGAAAGGAAAAGGTGATAAAGGCCAGGACACTTATCACAAGAAGAAAAACTAGGAAGACACTTCAGAATCTGAAGAAGAGGTGAACCATGCCTTAATGGCAAATGCTGATAGAAGTTCTGATGCTGCTGAACTAAAGGTACCTCTATCAACTCTTGCTTTTGATACAGAAGATATTACTGAGTTGAGATTATTTCTGAAAAACATTTACATTAGCTATAGAGATCAGACTTTAGAGAATGAAAGATTAAAATCTGAAAATCTAAAGTACAAAAACAAAATAGCTATCTTGAAGAAGAGTTAGTCAAGATGAACATTATTCAGACAGAGAGAGATAATGCTGTGTATGTTAAGAATGAATTGCTTAAACATAATGATTATCCAAAAAATGAATTAGAAAAAGAAAGAAAATCATCAGGACTTGGACTAACTGGCAAAACAACTCAGAATATTCTAAGTAATGGAAACTGGAAAAAGGGGTTAGGTTATAAAGATGGTAAAAGTGAGAAAGGGACTTTGCCAATTAAGCCTATTGTTATCAAACAGACTGAAAAGCCAAAGATAAATCGTGTTAAATTTGTTGCAAAAACTGTTGTGTCTGATTCTGAAGAGATGAAAGACTATAAAATAGAAGTCAAAGAAAAGACAACTTCTGACAAATTAAAACAGGATAAACCAGCTTTCGTAACATTGGCTTAATGACAAAGAAGCAGCTTAAGTATAAGCTGAAAGAGATTAAAAATGTGAACAAGGTAAAGGAAGCTAGGAAAAATAGGAATGGAAAGGAAGGTGTGAATAAAAGTAATAATTATATGCATGTTCCTAATGCTCCTAGAAAGAAATGCTATAATTGTGGAAACTCTAACCATCTTGCTTCTTTTTGCAGGAAAAATAAAGATATAAACTATTTACCTCCTAGATCAGGAGTTAAGAGTCAGTCTGTTAGGTTTAAACCACAAAATCCTTATTTTATTGTGGTAGTTTATGGCATTCTATTTATACTTGTAAGGAATATCATAGTTTGTACTATGATTATTATGAAATAAAACCTTCTTTAAAGAAAGTTAGTGTAATTCCTTCTAGTGTAAATTCTGATCCAAAGTCTGATATAAAGTCTGATAAAAAGCATGTTAGCATAACTCTGAAACTAAATCCGCTGCAAATGCTAACAAACTTAACAAGGCCAAAGGATCCAAGAAAGTCTGGGTCCTTGAAACTAATCAATAGCGGTCTTTGTGATTGCAGGGCAACAGGAAAAACATCCTGGTTCTGGACAGTGGATGTTCAGGATATATGACGGGAAATAAAGCCCTGCTATCAGACTTTGTGGAGAAAGATGACCCAGGAGTTTCTTATTGAGATGGCAACATGGGAAAGACTCTAGGATATGGAAATATCAATCTTGGGAATGTCATAATTGAAACAGTAGCTCTTGTCTCAGGACTTAAACACAATCTGCTAAGTGTGAGTCAAATCTGTGACAGAGGTTATCATGTGGATTTCTTTGAGGAACACTGTGTAGTTGTAAGTAATTCTACAGGAAAAGTGGTTCTGAAAGGTTACAGACATGGTAACATATATGAAGCCAGACTTTTAACAAATTTTGATGGTTCTGCAATCTGTGTGTTAGCAGAGCATCAATTAAAGAAAGCTGGAATTGGCACAAGAGACTCTCTCATTAAATTTCAACAACATAAATGAGCTAGTAAAGAAAGATCTTGTGAGAGGACTGCCAAAATCAATATTTACTCCTGATGGTCTTTGTGCCTCATGTTAAAAGGCAAAACAAAGAAAATCTTCATTCAAGAGAAAAACTGAATCCTCAAAACTTGAGCCTTATCATTTACTGCATTTTGATCTATTTGGTCCAGTCAATGTCATGTCTATTGTAAAGAAGAAATATGCTATGATTATAGTGGATGAGTTCACAAGATACACTTGGGTGTATTTCTTGCACAAGAAGAATGAAACTGCATCTACTCTAACTGATCATGTCAGACAGCTGGATAAGTTAGTCAAAGATTCTGTTAAAATAATAAGAAGTGATAATGGCACTGAGTTCAAGAATTCAATCATGGAAGAGTTCTGCAAAGAGCAAGGAATAAAGCAAGAATTTTCTGCACCTAGAACTCCACAGCAGAATGGAGTTGTAGAAAGAAAGAACATGACTCTTATTGAAGCTGCACGAACTATGCTTGATGAAGCAAAGCTACCAACCTATTTTTGGGCTGAAGCTGTGCAGACTGCTTGTTTTACATAAAGTGCTACACTCATAAACAAGCATGGAAAAACACCATATGAGATGGTGAAGAAAAAGAATCCAAATCTGAAATACTTTCATGTATTTGGATGCAAGTGTTTTGTTCTTAAGACTCATCCTGAACAGCTGTCAAAATTTGATCTAAAAGCTGATGAAGGAATTTTTGTTGGATATCCACTTTCCACAAAAGCCTTCAGAGTCTACAATTTAAGAACAAGGGTTGTCATGGAATCTATCAATATATCTTTTGATGATAAAATGATTACTGGACTTGAAGATTTCAATGATCATGATCAGCTGAGATTTGAAAATGAAGATGTAAATTCTGATTCTGTAAATTCTGATGACCTAAATCCTGATCCTGTAAGTTCTGACGGGTTAAATTCTGATGTCATTGAAACTGTGGTAACTGCTCCAAAGGAAAATGCACCTGTTCAGGGGGAGCAAGCTGATGATCATACCACATCTCAAGACTCTCAAGAAGCATCAGAACCAGTCACTGGCTCTTCAAGTTCTAATTCATCAAGTTCTGATGAGCCAATTTCTGATAATTCTGGAAACTCTAATTCTTCAAAACCTGAAGGATCCAACTCAAATTTTGGAATCTCAGAGAGCATAACTTCAGGGTAGCATCGGAAAATTCTAATGGAGATAGCATGGATCATGGGGGAGGATTCAGTTCTAGAGATCAACTTCCATCTGCAAGGAAGTTGACTAAATCACATAAACCTGACTTAATAATTGGAGATCCTGAGGCAGGTGTCAGAACTAGAACAATAACAAAAATGAATGTCTCTATCATTCTTTCTATCTCAGACTGAACCAAAGAAAGTGGAAGAAGCTCTTCAAGATGCTGATTGGGTGCAAGCAATGTATGAAGAGTTAAATGAATTTGAAAGAAATAAAGTCTGGACCCTAGTACCAAGACCAAAGGACAGATCAATTGTTGGTACAAAATGGGTGTTCAGAAATAAAACTGACAGTGATGGCATAATTATAAGAAACAAAGCAAGGATGGTTGTTAAAGGTTACTCTCAACAGGAGGGTATTGACTATGATGAAATATTTGCTCCAGTTGCTAGATTGGAAGCCATAAGAATCTTTTTGGCTTATGCTGCTCACAAGAAGTTTAAAGTCTTTCAAATGGATGTGAAAAGTGCTTTTTTCAATGGAAAATTGAAAGAAGAGGTATATGTTGAACAACCTCCAGGCTTTGTAGATCCAAAATTTCTAAATCATGTCTACAGGCTTGACAAAGCACTTTATGGCCTTAAGCAAGCTCCTAGAGCATGGTATGAGACTCTGGCTCAATTCCTTCTGGAAAGTGGATTTCACAGAGGTACAATTGACAAAACTTTATTTCTACCTCAACTATGGAAAGGACTTGCTTTTGGTACAGATATATGTTGATGATATCATCTTTGACTCTACAAATACAAAACTTTTTGAAAGATTTTCCAAGTTAATGCAAGTCAAAATATCAAATGAGTATGATGGGAGAGTTGAGTTATTTTATGGGACTTCAAGTCAAACAAACTGAAGAAGGTACTTTCATCAGTCAATTCCAAGTACACCAGAAATCTACTCAAGAAATTTGGAATGCAAGACAGTTCTACTGCATCAACTCCCATGACCACTACCACCAAGTTAGTATAAAGATACTGGAGCATCCGTATACATATCTTTTTTGGACATTAGCTTTTCTTAATTGAAAGTGATGTGTAAGAAATTTATAGACCAAATTGTGTAAAATTTTACATCACTAATTTTTTAATAAAGCGATGTACTCGTTACTAATAGACATTTGTTATAAATAAAACCGATGTCCTTTACTACATAACCAGAACTAAAACATTGGAATAACAAGCATCCATACAAATCCAACCAGTCAATCATTCATACATTTACCATTCAATCATCCGAAAACCACCAACACCAACCCCATCATCTGCATCAATCATCCAAAAATCGCCAACACCAACCCCATCATCTGCATCAATCATTCAAAAACTATAGAATCTACATTACCAAATGTACAACCCCAGCATTTATAAACCTATACACCAATCCAGCATTCATACACTTACATTCTTACTACACAGAACCGTCCTAAATTACCTACTCAAACTAAAAATGCACAAATGCACATGATTATTTTTTAAAAATTAAAACTCAAACATCGGTCCTTGTTATAAAACTGATGTGAATCAACTAAAACACATGACCTACTCAAACTAAAATGATATCTAAACCAACAAATGAAATCAAATTATTAGAAAGAAAACGATGTCTACAATGTTAAAACCCATCGGTTTGTGCAAGTACATAAAAGTAAAACAAATAAGACCGATGTTAAAGTAGAAGTTTCACATCGCTTCTTAAACTAAAACTGATGTTATAATACATGTCTAACATCAGTTTAGGAAATAAACCGATGTAAATAAGGACCTAAAACATCGATTTATTTAGGAATCTGATGTCTATTAGTTAAAAGTGCTCTCCCTGTTATATGTTTAAAATGGTATTTAACCTCCTAAATACCATTTTTGACAATCTAGTTTAAATATTTTATTCAAAAAAAGGGCTAATTATACATCAGTTTGCTCAAAAAATCGATGTCTGTGTACATCTTTAACATCGGCTAAAACCGATGTTAAAGACCCCCCCCTTTCTCTACACATGCGAAGACATCGGTTTTAAAAGAAAAAAGACACGGTTTTTAAAAGAAAAAGACATCGGTTTATAACCGATGTTAAGGGCATTTTTCTAGTAGTGTATGGACTAGATAGATGTCTATAGGTGTCTCTCTCCAATATTCAAAATTGAGAGAATTGAGTTGGTTGTATGATTGACAAGGTACATATAGTTATTCCAGAGGACACCCAATTGCTTCATGAACTCAAGAAGGCTCAGATAGATACTTTTCCTGAAGCCTATCTCTGTCCTTTAGTCTAAGAAATGTAAAACTCTTCACTGTCTTAAGAATTATGTTAGAGAAAACATGAGGCTGATAAGACTTTTCATCTCATCTAAAATGCAAAAAGTACAAGAAAATGAAGATGAAGAGATGATCAGAATTCTTGAGAGATACCTTGGAATTCTGGATACCATGTTGCCAAACCTACAATACACTTAAAGGCTGACAAGGATAAGATGAGCAGAAGCAAGATGATCAACCACCTTCTGGCTCAAATTCAAGTCAAACTTCTAGAGCAACTGGTTGCAAAGAAAGAAGAAAGATGAGAAAAGGGAGAAAAAAGAAGAGAGGGAGGAGAGAAGAAGGAAGAAGAAGGAAGGACACCTCAGAACCACAAAGCAATCCCTACCAATCCAAATCAACCAAGCTCAACCCTCTAAGCCAACAAACTCAAATATTAAACCACCTCAAACTACAAAGCCTGAATTCTTGTACAAACAAACCGCTAACACCTTACTGAAAATACTAATCACCCTCATGCCAAAACATCTCTAAAGAAAATCTTCAAACCTACCTTCTGTTAAGCCACCAACCAAAATTCATTACAAATCTGTTGAGAGAAAATCAAAGACTGCAAGTAACTGAGGGGGCCATCTGGAACTGTTTCAATCAAAATAATTTCCTATCTCTGAACTAGGCATCTCAAATGAAGACTACTTCAAGAATTAGCTGAAGAAATGGTCAGAGTTTGGGTTGTAACACTAAGGGAAGAAATAATCTACTATCAGGATGGAACCTTCACATTTCTTGGCAAAAAAATTAATGGAACACATTTATCACCCACAGAGATCAAAGGGTGATAAGCTTACTGCAGGACAAGATACTGCAATAAGACATGGAGATCTATTTTAGCTTAATGGTTGGTAGAAAGGGAGGAAAGAAGAGCAAGATATAAGGCTGAAAGTGAGGAGTGGAAAAGAAAGTATATGAGGAGATAGAAATGTATATACAAGATCTGAATATCTCAAGGCAAAGGGGATGAGCAGAATAACCAGGTGGATAATTATTCTAAACCAATCAAGATTGCAGATTCTCAAGATTAGGATGGTCTACTTGGACAGTTATCCATTAAGCTGATAAACTGAAACTTGTAGAAGCTCTAAGAGGGACAAAATCATAAAGGAACTGGAAGTACTTTGTAAAGTTAAAGAACCTCATAGAGAAGAAAACAAGAGATGAGAAATTTGACTAATGAATATATCTATCAAACTCAAGAAATCATTCAATGTATAAAAGTTATACTTCTATCAATTTTTATGTAAAGTTTTATTATTCATTATAGCTTGGGGTTAGTCTTGTTACCAGACATGGATTTGTAATAAGCAATCTTCTCACAAATTGGGGGAGTTTGTTGTGCAAGAAATGCCTGTACTATAACAAGACTAAGTCAAATTGATAACCCTAAGTAAGTTGTATGATAATCTAAGTTTGCATTTTGTATTATATTACTTGAGTCTGTAAAAATGTCAATATATTAGACTGGAGTAATTTTCTGTAATTAGTATTAAGCCTAAGAATAAACTCTGGAAGAAAATCATGAAGATCATGCCTCAGAGAAAGTGTGAAGAAACTTGGAGTTGAATAAATCTGTGTTAAGAAAAATATTCTAAGTCAAGAAATCTACAAGTCATGGATCAAGTCATATAGAGAAGTCATTCGAGAACTCTAGAATGACTTATCGACAAGTCCAAAAAGCTTATAGAGAAGTCTCAGAGATCTCAAAAGTCAAATTTTAGATGTGAAGATTGGAGATATCGACAAGGCAAACTCTCATTAGAGATCTCAGAGATATTGATAAGTCAATATGCCTATAGAAAATTCAGAGATATCGACAAGTCTTTTTCTACATGCAGAAATTTAGAGATCTCGATAAGCTAAATTATCTTATAGAAAACTCAGACTTCGATAAGTCAAAATAACTATAATAAAAAGAGATCTCGATAAGCCATTATACTCATCGAGATGTCGAGTTCTCTATATAACAAACTGGAGATCTCGATATAAAACTCAAGTAAAAAATGCAAACCAGTTAAAGATCCAAGATTATTAATCAACAAACAAATCAATCACTGATTTGAAAAGTCTACAAAAAGCAGCTTGAAGAGTACAAGATCAAAGGCCAAGATTAACTGACAAAGTAAAGTCACAGACATGCACAATTTGCAAAGATACACTAAGCCAGAAATAGAAAGTTTTAGTTAACTTAAAGTAGGGTTTAGTACATGCTATTACATGCTGTGTAAAACTTGTGTTTACTGTTCTATAAAGTGAATACTGGATGCTTTGTTTTAATTGTAACAAATAGATCTAGAAAATCTTGTAACTCTCTCGAGAAAGAAGCTGAGTTCTTTATCAATAAAGAACCCAGAAATTTGTAGCAATACATACTTGATTTTAATATAAAATTAAGTGAGTTTGAAGATAGTGTGTTCATGTGCATGTTTCATTATTTCTGTTAAAATACTTTATCTCTACAAGGTAGATTACTTTGTTCACCACATCCATAACAGCTCAAAAAGCATAAAAATAATCCAAAACACATTCACCCCCCCGTGTTGTATTTATTACCTAACACTTGATCATGTGAATAATATGTTCGTGAATGTCCTTAAGCAAAATTGGATAATTTATTGAAAGTGGGTGACAAGGAAGTGCTCGATTATGTAAATGCGGAAATTTCTTTGAAAGAAAAAAAGTGTAGAGATAGTTGGAGAAAGGTGTGATATAGTAGGTTCTAAATATTGCACTACATAGTGTGACGAATTTGATGTACTTAAACAAACAGACAAGAACGAGGATGGCAAAGATCACCCAAGAAGAGTCTTGATGATGTTTATAAAGATAGGAACGATGAAAAACATCATGTTAAAGGTGCATCAAAATCGTATTTCGATGATTATTAATTAGTAGATGTTTTGCAACATCAAAACTTAACTCAGAGAATATATAAGTTGAGTTCTCCAATTTTCAAAACTAATGCTTTAATTTTTGATGAGTTTGACGTGAATGTAATTTTAATTAGTATTGTATAAGCCATATCAATTTGATTTGAATATAAGTCAGGAAAATACGATGAAAATATTTGACTTATTAAATAATGATGAAAAGTATATTTTGTATCTATTAGAAGATAAGGGTGTCCTGAGAACATTATATGAATGTTGAATGTTCGATGTCTATTGGTACAGTACATGAGTCCTATTTTATCTATTCTTCCCTTGTCACGAAAAAATCGAACATCGAAAGAAAGTCACGTTAATAAATGCAATCAAACATATGACAGGGCAAAGGAAAGAAAGTCATATGGATCATAGACAGTGGATTCTCAAGACATATGACACGTGATATGGCCCTCCTATCATACTTTGCCCATTAGTGACTTTTGGAGACAATAGAAAAGGTTTCACAATGGGATATGGCAAATTAATTTCTGGAAATGTTGTCATTGAAGATGTAGCACTGGTAGCTGGTAAGGATTCAAGGTCTCATGTGAAAGTTAAGTCTGCACACCTCAAAATTAATATAGGCTTGATTTAAAATCTAAATAAATCTTTTATAAATTTAACTTTAAATTTTCTTTACCCAATTAACCTTTTATTTTCTATTATTACTAGCTAGTATCTCATAGATTACTTTAATATTTATCAAGTTTTAACTTATTTTTTAATACAGAGTTTCTACTAGAAAGAAATAAATTGTGGAAGATAATAAAATAGAATATGTTATTGGTTTGATAAGATTTGAACCATATATTTTTATTTGTATCTTTAAAGTTATTAATATTAAAATTAAATTATTTTATGTTGTAGGCAATATTCAAACTATGATTTCAAAATAAAAGTAATTTTTCAAATGTTTATAGGAATCATGGTTTTTGTTAATCAACTACATATAAACAACTAGCCAAATGTATACATATTCATAAAATAAGGTGTATCATTCTATTATAATTAATAAATAATAGAAGAAAAAAGGAGAATATTTATTAATAATATGAAGAGAATCTTAAAAGTACCAATTCATGTCCAAAAAGTAACTTAATATCAACACACACTCACACACATATTGAGACAGACACACATTAAGCACATTCATGTTCATATCCACACACTCACAATTTACATTAATATCCATATTTATATCTTTATCTGTATCATCAATCTTAGTTTCAAACAAAAATCTCTACCACCTACCTCTCTTATCTCTATAGCCTTTTTCATCACAACCACCTCCTTATTTACATTGTGAAGCAATCTAATCAATTTCATCTCTCTTGGCACATAGGCCTTTTTCATCACAACCACCTCCTTATTTACATTGTGAAGCAATCTAATCAATTTCATCTCTCTTGGCACAAACATACAGTCATAAATTGTATATTTTCAGGTAAATTTACTCTATCACATGTAGATCTGCTCTAACAAATACATGTGATAAAAAATAGGTAGATTTGGTAAACAAACAAGTCCTTAGATATATACATGAGAGTATGTTTTTATCTTTGATTATATAGCACCTTCAATCAAACTTCTAATAACAAGGTGACTTCAATTTAAGAAACCCCCTTTCTTTATAGTTCTTTCACAAGTATCCAGAAACTCTATCACAAGTAAATTCCCTAAAAACAAGTAGATTTATTAATTTCAATAATAATTGGTAATTACTATTTTTTTAATTTTGCATTACATGGATTAGTAATTTGTGTAAATATAAAGATCGTGATAGTTTAGTTTGATTTTTTTCCCTATATCAACAATTTTAATAGCAACCACCACCATTGTTAAGGAAAACATCCTTATTGTAAGCAAAGACCCCACTTAATCCTTCTATCTGATCCCTTTACAAGTAGATCTGGGAAACATATAGATCCAATATATTGCGAAAAATGTTCATAATTAATTGGTTATATTTTGTGCTATATAGATTGGTAATTTGTGTAATTATAATCAGTAATGGTTAAGTTTGATTTTTGTTATAATTTGTGTGTGTGTATATATGTGTGTGTTTATATGCTAATTAATATGTATGCACTAATTCCCAATAATTCTCAGGATCGAAATGGAGTCCACCTCATCTAACTTGAAAAGGATGCATAGGGAGGAGGGTAGGGAGGCCAAATGTCCTAAAAGGACAAAACAATTATCAAAATTTGAGCAAATAAAGCAAAAATACAATTTTGAAGCCGCTCTAGCCGATTTGATTGTAAGTATGAATCTCTAGATCTAAATACTTGTGGTGATATTTTGTTATTACAATCTAATTTATGATTAATCATTTATAAACTTTTTTTTATAATAATCTAATCTATAATTAATCATTTGTAAACTTTTAACATGTCAGGATAATTCATTGCAAGCTTCATGGTCAGATCACAATAACTTCAGACAAATTAGGTATGGAAAACCCTTTGATGTGATTGTTTATATATTTTGATCTTGTGCCTCTACTGTATCTCAATGATTAGCTACATAAGACTCAATCAATCTAAAGAGGTGATTAGGTCGTATCATTGTTAAAAAAAAGTAGCATATGTGTATCTTTTAAATCCCTCTGCACCCCTCATTTCTTTAAATAGTTTATATATAATTTTTAAGTTATAGAACTATATGTTATATGCACCTTAAAACATGTGTTGGACATAATTGAGGTGACGAAGGAGTACTAATTAAACACCTAATGTTTGTTTTCATCAATTTTTAACTTGCTTATTCAAATTTTTTGAAGATCTATATATAGTTTGCATTTCAATGGTGGTTTAAGTGAACCCAGATTTGATAGGTTTAAGTGGTTTAAATATCACCTAAACATATATTATACTCCATGGTGACCTAAATTTTATTTGCAGTATTGACATCAACAAAGATATTATCTCTATTTTTCACAATGGAACCAGCATAGATTCTAGCCAGGAGACCTCTATTGTGCAGTGGTAAGATGTTGATATGTATATATATATATATATGCAAATGTTTCTATTTGGTATAATATCTGAGTGGACACATGCAAAAGGTTTGGTCTATAATTTTATTTATAGTATAGCAGTTGCACATGTACCTTTCAAGGGATTTCTGGTTAACATTGACTGCAGAATGTTCTATATGTCGTACTCTTTTGATACCTAATTTTTTATCTTCTACTAATTTCAGGGGCCTAAGTGCCTCTCGAGAGCAGGAACTTAACCAACAATCAGTAGGGGACAGTGATCTGTACTTGACGGTCAGCTATTCATTTTTTATATTTTCATTTTAATAACATTTCGGGTGTATTGACAATTTCTTTGATAAGTGCAGCCTTTATTTGGCAAGTTTGGATATGGAGTAGCTGTTTCCTCTATGCATTTAGGGAGGTAAGCAACTGGAAATTCAGTTTATTGCTCTTTGTGCCTATTGTCATATCTGTATATTTCGGCAACAAAATTCTATATATTGACACTGCAAGAAAAAAAGACTAAATTCGACAGGAAAATCTTGATTAGGTTTTAAAATTTGTCTGTTACCTATCTGCTTCTAATTAGGCGTGCCAGAATATGCTCAAACACAAAGGCCTCTGGGGAAATATGTATCATTGATATCGAAAGTGATGGCTCCCTACAAGATTCAAGTGGAGCTCTGATAAAGATGGTAATATCACCCGATTTATGAATTTAATCTTTATGATGTTTAATTTTATGTTTTTTCTAGCTAGTTACACACTCTCAACTTCAATTGACTTGCCATAAAAAATTTAGACTGAGGGTGGAATGCCAAGCACCTCAGAAGAGGATCTGATAGAATCATTCAGGGGAAGATTTACAAAGGTAACTGCTGCAGTTTGCGTATATATGTAAATAAGCACCTCCAAATATCTCCTCCATACTAACACTAAACTGACAGGTGCAAATTTTTGATCTTCATATGGGAGGTGTAGGGTTACATAAACTCCTGTGCAGACTTAAGGATATCTATTTCCCTTACATCCAGGTTACTTTCTTGCTACTATACATATTTATTCAGAAAAAATAATAAAGAGCTAGTAGATCTACCTAGCTTTTTATGCTTACATATGTTGAGTTACCACTGGACAGATTGATAAAACATGTGCTCTTAGGGTCAAGCCAGTTGAGTTTCAGGTACAAACCTATTAATCTTATTGCAACATTTTAACATTATATTTGTTGGAGATCTATAATTTAAATCTTTTGAAACCATTTAGCATTTATTGGATTATAATTCCTTATTGTTCTCCAGGTGAATGGCCAAAATTTAGCTTATATAGATGGTGGAAAGGTTTCCATCACTAACTTGCACGCCTGCAGTGGCCCAGAATTCAAATTGCAGCTTTGCTTATCATCCATTCCAGAAGTTGCTGGTAACTATTTCTTGTGTTCAAGTGTAGCCTACAGTCTTACTAGGTTTTAGAAATTAAAATATTGTAATTGCTAGCAAGTGCAAATATGACATTTAGTAATTAAGAATGTTGGTTGTTCAGGATCACCATCATGCACATCTAGGAAAGGAAATGCAAGAATGACATTTGTATACTTTCCAATAATCCAGGTAGATATGTATATACTTATGAAATCCTAGTGTTTAGTTGTATCTCATGTTTATATAGTAAGTTATCTCATTTTAAATTCGTTATCATCAATATTTATTAACCTACTGTTAAAAGAACAATTAAAGGTTATTCATTTGTAGAATAATATTTGAAATTTTATTAAAGAGTGGATATGGATCATTAAAAATAAAATCCGGTCCGAAAAAAAATTAGCCCTCCTATTTGCATATCCACTAGTAGTCAACATGACTGATAATTTCCTAAAACATCTAAGAATTACAACTTGAATCCAGAGAATGAAATGTGCTACAATACTAAACTTATTGCTAAGTAAAGCTACTCCTTCAACGGATAGCCAAGATGGTCTTATCCGTTGAGGCTACAAATACTAGATTTCTACTTAAGTGTTTTGTAACTTATCATCAAACTAATACACATATTCCTAACACAACATCTCAAAACTTTAGAAATTATACTAGAACATTACCCGTGTCTCCCACGGGTTTTCATACTAGTTATTCCCTCTGTTCCTTTGAGTTATTAACATTTGAAATGAAGTGTTCGACACACATTTTAAGGCTTATCTAGTATAGTTGTATAACTTATTTTGATTTTTTTTCTTTTGAATAAAAATTTTAAACATTTAATATTTATTCAAAAGTTTTTTTTTAAAAATAACTTATGTAACATAGTAATTTCAAATGTTAACAAATTAAAAGGAAGATGGAGGGAATCTATACTTATTATGATAAGCGAAACATTAAAATTTTGGTAATTGGTCGGTTGGTACTTGCTGAAATTACCGAATTACCCTTACCATTAAATTTTATAAAATTAATTTTCTTTTTTCAATTTAGATCAAACTATCACATATCCCCCTACCGTAGTAGAATTCATCCGGCTTTTGAATAGAAAACTGTCTCTAAAAGCCTCTCTCTAAGATACTCATTACTCAAGGAGTCAAGGTCCATACAAGATAATCGTTCTCCTTTTCTTTCAGTTACTATAAAACATATGCTTGCCCTGATATTTTCGGCATCTCAATCTGTCTGTCATCGTGGACCGATATTTTTATGCACGCATTATGTTATTGTTTTTACACAATTACGCTCCTTTAATTAATTTAAACTTTATTTAAAAAAACATAAAAAATAATTAATAAAATTATGGGTCAATACACCTTCAAATACACGTAAAAATCAAAATGAAAAAATAATTTGGGACGGAGGAGGTAATATTAAAAAATTCGTACATTAAACGGATTCTAAACTAGAAATTTGCTCTATTACAATAGACGAAATATTAAAAGTTTGGTAGTCGATCGTTTGGTAATTTGCTTAAATTAATTAATCACCCTTACTCAATTATTCTAATTCTACTTTATCGGTTGATTGGTTGGTTGGTCAATTATAATTATATTATTGAAGTCAACTAATTCTGCGGCTTTACAAATTTAAATTCTATTTTATCGAACTCTATATCATTATAATTAATATTAAAGTCAACTTCTTCTACCAATTTAAATTTTAATTTATATTGAGTCTATAATATTGTAATTGTTATTTCAGACTAAAATAAATTTCAGCAAACTAAATCTATCTATATTATATTAAAAATGAAACAATGAAAGTTTGGTGGTAGTCGGTCTGATCATCGTAATTATAGTAATACTTAAAATAAAGCACACTCATTAATATTCACAATAGAATTATTCAAATAAAAATAGAATTATAATATGTCTAATGGTCTTGATTTAAACAAAAAAAATTATACCATTCATTCGGGCTGTGCTAAAATAAAATTAAACAAAAAACTAAATATAATTAGCTAGATTTGGGTTGATATAACGGGTGTGAGGACAAAATAAAATTGCTATCTCATGCTAAAATCAAAAAATAAATACTATCAATCCGTCTAAATTTTTTTTATTAACCGTGCTAAAAGAAAAATAAAATTTGAAATGTTAACGTTTGTCTATATAATATTATCACGCTAAATAAAATACATTATCTATTCGACTTAAAATAAAATAATATTTACCGAGAGTTAAAGTAAAATTGAAAACAAAAATTTAGCAAAAAAAAAAAAAATTGAAAACAAACTAAATGTAATTAGCTGATTAATATAACGGGTCTGAGACTAAATAAAATAATATTTATTATGATCTACGATAAAATTAAAATTAAATTCAAATTAAGTTAATTTTTATATTAATAATGTGTTTAAGTAAAACTAAAGTGTACCTAATGGTTGGTAGGTATAATGTAGTTTTAGAAGAGTGATAACTGGATCCAACCCTAATAGCTGAAATATTAAAAGTTTGGCTGTGTGTACAAATTAAACCAAATATAAATCTGATATAATTAGTTGGATTGATCGGTATACCAAACTAAAAATAATTGGTATAAAACTTACCTTTTAGTTAAAAGATTATTATCTTTCATCAACACACCTATAAATATCAAAAATTATATATTTCAATTAGTGATATTTTTAAAACTAAAATATTACAAATTTTACACGTGTATTTTAAAATTATTGTCAATTTATATTATTAAAAATTCTTATAAATAATTTTTAGAGTTTAAAATTTTCACTTTAAATTAAATTCAAA
>NW_027420074.1:0-50691 GCF_009905375.1 Apium graveolens
AGCGGAATGTTATCCTTGCGCAGGGAGATGCATTATCCGTGAAGTCCTGCGATTACAAACGAGCCTTGGGCCTTCGCGGTTGGGCCTCATAGTTGGACATTCCTAAAGCTAGCGGAAGATGGATTCTGGACCGGGCTTAGGAATAAGAAGTCTAAGCCCATTAGATTTCTTGTTCCCCAAGAACTACGTGGGCTTGATTCCCTATAAATAGGGATATGTAGGCAAATTGTAAGGGGTCGGAAGTGAGAGCCATAAGGAGCCACCACCAACCCTAAGCAATCTCAGCCCCTAATTCATCACAACCACCACACTCCGCTCACTTTTCAGGCGAAGAACCACCATCGTAGATCTTATTTCGGCGACAAACCTCAAACTTGTTGATACCAAATTCCTCCATCAACAAATTGGCGCTAGAAGGAGGGGTGCTGATCAAGATCATAATCTCAGAAGGAAGAGATGTTTCACCATGATGAAGGTTCTTAAAAAAAATCTAAAGGATAACCATGGACTAGGTTGCAGGCTGCGACCACGAAGAAGATCCATGGACGACGCTTTCCAACTGAGGAGTCAAGAGAGATTTAAGGTGATGACCTCTTGTCAATGATGATGGACAAGGATAACCGGGGGTGGCTCTGCACGAGATCTGGAGGAGGACGCTTCATCTTCAGAGAGCTCCCTCAAGGAACTACGAACTTAACCTTCATACCACAGGGCGCGCCCTGACAACAACAACCAAACGATGCGTCCAAATTTTTTAGGGCATGCCATTTGTTTAGTATGTATCCTCACAAATGTTTCCCTACCAAAACACATCCTTAAAAGAAAAAAAATAGAATTTTAGAAGGAATGACTACAAGAAATTAACAAATAATTATAAGGAGATTCTTTATATTGGAATTTGAGAAGATAAGAAATTTTTGGAGATGTGAGGCCCCGTGATTCACCGCGTGTGCACCTTAATTCCTGAGAGGATAGGAAAAGGCACCGCGAACATGAGAGAGCCCCTCCATGAGATATAAGACATGAATGAGATTATGAAAAACTGAGGAGGACAGCTTGAACATTATCACAGAAGGAATTCATTGAGAGGAAGGTTAGAGGACGGGTCCTCAGGGTGTAGAGCGCCTCTGTAATTCACGTACCCTCGCATAGCTCTACTGGTGGGAGGTATGAGGCACATCTTAAAGCTAGATGGAATGCCTAAACTCGTGGCAATGTTAAAATTAAAGAGTAAAAGGGAATATGTGGTATGTTGTCCTGTTGATCTCACGTATGGATATTAAAAAATAATGTGAAATGAAGAACATAAGGGTGCATCTTGTTGAAGAAAACCAGATGCAACACGTAAAGGAAATATAGGAAAGTTTTTTTTTATGTCAGAGAAGCAAGATTAAATGGAAAAGGAAAATTGATATTTAATGGTGGCGCAACTCTGATGACTCGACAACCATTACAGGACGCGTCCGTGTGTGAATTAAGAAAGAGCGAGGGTGGTATGATGCACACTAAGGACGCGCCATTCACAATTTAGAAAATGGCAGCGACTTTCTGGCTAAATGAAAAAAGTAAGGAAAGGTTATGTTATTTTGGTGGGTCAACATCAAAAACAAAAAAAAAAGTATAGAAGCATTTGGTGTGCCTGCTGGAAGGATCAAACAATTTTTGCACATCCTTTTTTATTTAATAAGTGACAAAATCCAAATTGGTCGTGATGGAGCCCACACCATTTTAATCAAGTTAATTTGAGGTTGCACAGGTACATCAATGGAGCAAGGGCGCGTCCACTTATTTTCTTTGGGCCGTGTTCATCAAAAAGGAAAAGAATGCTGGTGATTTAACTAAAGGCCCATAAAATGATTGGAAAAAAGAATTGATATAAACTGCTCCATGTGTACAATTATACTGGTGGATGTATATTTTGCAAATTGAAAAGAATCGATGCCTAAGATGCTTTTCTTTTAATTCATGAAAGATAGCTTGTGGGGCCTACATGATTAAATGGTACATCTACTGCTACACGGATGAAAGAGGCTTGTGCAAGATGATTTTAATAAAAGGGAAAAGAGATGGTAATGAAATTAAGTATGAAGTTAAATTAAGGGCGGGACCCGCATAATAACTTCAAGTTGTGGTTTTTTGTGGAATTAGAAAGAAGCAGCATTGAATGAGGTAGGAGTGAGAATTGGAAATGCTTGATTTTGGATCTCACATAAATAGATTAAATTACAATAAATTGTGATTTAATTCTATACTAAATGTACATGTACATTGGTGATAAATGGTGATATACTCCCATTAATGCAAGGAAGAAATGGCAAATTAAGTGATGCTTAATTAGTGACAAGCAGCAAGAGGTGAGTATTTTAATAGAAATTGCTACTAAATGATGATCACATACGGAGAAGCGATAGTTTTGGTAATGCATGGTCCATTAGATGATGAAACAAAATAACTTATGCATTGGTACATGCATTTGTGTAAGTTGAACTTGAAGCCGCGTCCTTCGTAAAGTAAAATAAAGGCGCATACTTTATAAAATAGCAAGTGGGTGGTGATGGATTAATAGACAAAGGCCTATGGGAATAAGAAGTTAACATATCCCGCCTTTAATTTTAAGTGTGGGTATGGAGCATACAGGACGCGTCTTGGACATCAAGACACAAACAGCAGATATATACAGAAATGGTATGGTTTCTGAGTTATATACAGAAGGTGAAGATATATTTTCTGAAAAATTGCGCAGCAAGGGTGCATCCACCATAGTTTTTGGCCAGTTTGTGCACAAGTCAAAAGCAAAGCGAATGAAATAAAGAAAAGATGTGCATGAAATAGTCTGTTGTGGTAAACTAGATGGGGATAAGGGAATTGGTATTGCTTTCGAAAAGATGAGCCAATGTGTGAAAGTAAAATAATTACCATTGTGCAGATTATCTATACCTTGCACTGAATGAAAAAGGTGGTGCAGTTGTACGATGAGTGCAAGAAAAAGAAAATGCATACATGACTTTTTCATAATTTTAAAGCATAAGGTGAGGGAATCAACATGTGGGTTCCGCTGGAGACCAAACAAAGTCAGGGAGTATTGCTTGCTCTACGTGCTCAACTACAGTGGACGCATCCTATGATGTGTGTTGTATACAGGTACAGAAGTATGTACATGGTTAATTCTCAGAATCGATGATCGATAATAAAATGGGATTCACGGATGAGTTAAAAAGGAATGATGAAATAGCAAGTAAGATGGTGGCATTGCACATATATGAGGACGTGCCTTTTAAAATCACAGTTGCTTGTTAGATGATCAAGCAAGGGAAAAATTAATTTAAGATGTGAAGACGATGTTTATCTTTATCATGAAGGTTGTCAGGTGTGCGCCTATAAAGGGAAAAAAACTAATGGGAACATTGACAATTTGTAGGCCGGTAACTCAAATAGAATGCACATGATTGTTACCCAACGAAATTTGTAGGTCAATGATATGCGATGGTAGAAGGGAACCCACAACAAAGGTGCAATTAAACAGATATCGAAGACATTCATAGCTATTAATTAAGATCACCGATATGCGTAATGCTCGCACTCCTAAAAGAGTCAATGCTACCAGATCACGAAGGGAATGAAGTCCACAGTCGAACTTTTAATATTGAAAAAATGGTTTAAGGATCAGCATTATTGAGGAATCTATGATGGAGCGTGAAGGAGATGTCGTGCAACAAGAAGTAAATGCAGAAATATTGGAAGGAATGAGTGAATTGTTTCAAATTTTGAATAACTCTCCTGTGGTTGATGCTCTTCCAAGAGAGGACGCGCCCTCACGATATGCAATGTTAGAAACCTTACCTTGCCCTGAGGTTGATGCTCCTCCAAAGGAGGACGCGCCCTCGGTCTCTGCAATGTTTGAAGCTTCACTTTGTCCAGAGGTAGATGCTCCCAGTAATGAGGACGCGCCCTCAAGTGTAAATATGGTCATCGAAGATCCCCAGGATATTGATTTTGACCTAGATTCAAGAATTCCTCCAAAAATATTGATTTTGGAATTGGTTTTGATACATGAAGGTTCTGTAGAAGACCCTTGTCGAGGTAGAGACTCCTCTTAAGAAGGATGCACCCTCCAAGGATGGAGACCTTGTCAAGGTAGACGCTCCTTGTTATGAGTATGCGCCCTCCAAAAAAAATGAAAACCCTTGTTGAGGTAAGAAGCTCCTTTTAGAGAGGATGTGTCCTCCAAGGATAAATACCTTGTCAAAATAGATGTTTTTTACAGAGGACACACACTCGGGGGGTAGGACGCCTGTGATGGTTTCTTTTATCGTAGAGTTCCACGAGCGCAAGATAGATGGATTTTTCTCAAAATTAGGGAAATGACCAAATTCAAGAAAACACTGAACTTCGAGGAAAGTCCTTCAGTAAGATGCCTCCTTGTGAGATGCATCTACTTGAGATACCTCCACTTGAGATGCTTCTACGTGAAATGCCTCTTTCTTCAATGAATACACTTGATCTAGGAGGTACTGCATGACCATATCCTCTAAACTCATACTTCACTTGCATTATCAAATATTTCATGATTTTTAAAAGAAAAAAAAAATCTTGTCGAGGTTGATGCTCCTCTATGGAGGAAGCGCCCTCCAAGGATGATAACCTTGTCCAGGTTGATGCTCCTTTTACAAAAGAAGCGCAATCCAAGTATGAAGACCTTGTCGGGGTTGATGCTCCTCTTACAGAGGAAGCGCCCCCAAAGATGAGTACTCATTTTTAAGATAGGCGCTTCTCTTACAAAGGACACACGCTCCACTGATGAAAGTCTTGTCAAGGAAACCATTCATCTTAAAGAGGATGCACCCTCCAAGGATAATACTTTTATCAAGGAAGATGCCTCTACTACAGATAACGCACCCTTCAAAGATAGGATGATGGTAGAGTACCCTAGAAGTTTCGACCTTTGGTTTTAATCCTTGAATACCATTATTTGTTTAAAAGAAAGAAGAATTAGAGATTTACTGACGTCTGGCAGAAAGATTTACCGTGGAGAAGAAGATCATTACCATGACTCTAGGGAGGTTACTAATTGCTTCATAAAGATTTCATATACTCGGGTGAAATACTCCACAATTACAGAAAATGATGGTGAAAATACCAGATCTGAGCACCTGAAGATTAGTCACGGTAGAGATGGAGTCCTAAAAAATAAAAAAAATAATAAAAAATCAGAGAAAGCATGGTATTTATACGTAAATTAAGAAATGATAATTGTAAGTGTTAAAGGCGATGAAAATCCTAAAGGCTTTGCTAATTAAGGATGAGAACACCCCATCGTAGAGGAAGATGCGATGGGCGCACATTCATATTATTGGAGGATGGCACAAATTTTTGCTTGGATTCAGATACTAGAATTCCAATTTTATTTTCAACTTCATATGGAATTCGGGGGGTAGTTGTTATAGCCAAAATTTAGTGAAGGATCATTTCAGGTCAAGAACATGTCAGTTGGGTTTAAATTGGGGCAAAAGGATGAAGAATTAGGTTTTAGGCCGTAATGCATGAGGGGAGGATGCGTCCTGGGGGTAGGACGCGTCCTGGTGGCGTATAATGTTGGTTAGGGGTTATTTGAGTTTTGGATTACAATGCAAAGAGAAGTGTGTGCACCTCGTAGAGTGAGGACGCTCCCTCATAAGATGAAATATGGAATATGAACTATCTATATGTTTGAGTCACAATGCAAGGGAGAATGTGTGCATTCCACAAGGTGAGGACGCGTCGTGGCCTTGGAAGATTCATAGTTTTGGATTCATTGGGATAGTTGGGCTTGTCCTCACCTCGAGACCAGGCAAGCAGGTGCAAACTCAGGACAAGGCAAACATGGAGGGAGCAATGGAGGATATTTCCACTAACGTATTTGTTGCAAGTACTCTTTGAAGAATTCCCTCCTTGAGACGGTCAAGGAGGGGGATGTCCGTGAAAAGCTAGAAGGCCTCCAGGGGTATGCCTGATGATTGAAGGCCTCCTCCTGTATTCAACGGGTATCCTCGTTGGGGATGCGGGGTTAACTTTGATGTGTGCTTTGGGAACTCTGTTCTTGTATTCAACGGGTGTCCTCGTTGGAGAACTTTGGAGTCATCCTATACTTTGCACCCAAGAGCTTGAGATCACCTGTCCTGCTATATGGTGGGTTATCCTCATTCGGGGGACAGGAACGCGTCTGGCATTTGGAGTGAACCGTGGTTATACCTGCATTCGTAATTCAAGGGAGATAGTTGTAGCGGAATATTATCCTTGCGCAGGGAGATGCATTATCCGTGAAGTCCTACGATTACAAACGAGCCTTGGGCCTTCACGATTGGGCCTCATAGTTGGACATTCCTAAAGCTAGCAGAAGTTGGATTCTGGACCGGGCCTAGGAATAAGAAGTCTAAGCCCATTAGATTTCTTGTTCCCCAAAAACTATGTGGGCTTGATTCTTTATAAATAGGGATATGTAGGCAAATTGTAAGGGGTCGGAAGCGAGAGCCATAAGGAGCCACTACCAACCCTAAGCAATCTCAGCCCCCAATTCATCACAACCACCACACTCCGCTCACTTTTCAGGCGAAGAACCACCATCGTAGATCTTGATTCCAGCGACGAACCTCAAACTTTGTTGATACCAAATTCCTCCGTCAACACCCACAAATATTCTCCCTTAATAACGACCTTATTACCACTTTCATAGAATTGCCCCAGTGAGATTATATTATTGCAAAATGGATTGACCCTTTTCCTTGTATCGTCACTGTATATCCATCACCAAATTTTACTTCCCCCATTACGCTTTCATCCAAATCTCTAAAGCTCGATCGCTGGCCAGTCATATGATGACTGGCCCCATTGTTAAGATACCATACACTGGATTTACCATTTGTGCCAATCCCCCTTTTATGCAGGCCTTCTTCATTTAGAAGAATCATTTTATTCTTGATGTCCTGGAACTTCGCGAGAAGAAGTGTAGGTTCATCATTACCTATCTACGACAAATTTACTTTATTCTTATGTTCTCTATTTCGTTTGGGCTTACGACACTTCGCAGTGTAATGGCCATAAGCACTACAGTTAAAGCATTGTACTTTGGCTCTGTCACGTCCACCCCTATTAAAATCTCTGCCTCTAGCTTCATTTTTACTATGTAGGCCCCCTCTATTTTCTTATTTTAACCATTCATCTCATGTAAAGAGTAACTGACCATCCTTGTTCTGCAACTGGCCATCTCTGCTCTCCCTCCTCACCCACTCTTCTTCTGTGAGAAGAAGCTGATCCACTCTCTATTTCGTTCTAGTTTTCAAAAGTTGATTTGGGCTCATCAAACTTTATCAAAACTTTCACAAGTTTGCGCTTATATTTATCATTAACAACCTTTTGTAGGTCATTGGCTCCTCTGTCTCTTTTTCTTTCTTGTTAGCCAGACTCTGATAGTTTCATTAGCCTTATCAAAATCCTTTTGGTACTTTCAAATTCATATGTTTTCCATGTATTTAGCAAGCTCGCATTCTTTTTAACTACTAATTAACATTAAAGTAACTCTCCTTCAAAGTAATCATATATTTTTATATTTTTGATATTTTAGTTTTCAGCCTATTCATCTCTAAAAACTAATTCTTAAAATTCATAATTCAAATTTTTAAGAAACATTATGAGTTCAAATTAAAATCAGTAATAACCCTAAAAATAACCTTGTGTACCTTATCAATAGGACTAACATCTTTATGAGCATCTGCAGTGTCTGCCTAACATTTATTTTTTGTGAGTATAACCTTGTTTGATCCCTTATCAAAATTTAAATTTTTCGCACAAAGTTGTAAAATGCCTCATTCCATCATAATTATAGCATTTAATCTTGGACTTGTCCAATTTCATAAAATTTGGGCTCCTTTTTATCCCTTGAATTGTACCCGATCAGAGCTTGGTCCTCTCTTTCAATAGTTGTCTATCCTATTTGACTTCCTGCATTTCATCTTCTTAAAGCCTTTCACAATCATAAAGTCCGTCTAAACTTGACATCGGATTCATTATAGTTTGCATTAGAGTCTGATTCTTCACTCTCTGTTCTTAACTTATTTAATTTTTCCTCTGGAATGATTTGAGCTTTTTGATCAATTTATTTGACCTTGCTTTAGCATTTAAGGTAACAAATTTTGTCTTATTGCTCTCGTATTTCTCGTTTCATGTATCTAAAGATCTTGAGTATTTTGAAATATCATTGTTCATGAAGAGCTCTCACAACCTAGTGTCTAAATCTTTTTTATCTTAAGTTTTTCCAACTAAGGCCAATTAATTTGATAAAAGGCCAATTAATTCGGTAATATATATATATATATATAGTTAGGTTACATAGAGTCCACCATTTCATTAGAATCCTGAAGTCCATTTTTTTCTTCAAATAAATTCTTGCAGAATTTTTCATTTTGTGAAGCATATTTTACAAATATCACTATATTAATATAAATCTTGCAAATACCATATATGTTTTATATAACACCCAATCCCACAATCAAATACATACCGGACCTAACAACCTACCATAGGTCTTTCCGAAAAAGCTAGCAATTTGGTACATATTAGCTGTTGGCTTGTATCTATAAAGGTCTCAAACACTCATATTCTTATCGATGTGGGATGTTACAAACACCCACTCTTATAGGATCGACGTCCTCGTCGATCTCACAAACACACAAATGGAACACGGGCAGTGCCAATGCACTTTCGGCCGGGTAGAGCTCTGATACCATTTTACTACACCATAGATCGGCTTTCACAACTAGATTTCAAAAATTTCTTTCAAAAATGTTGCTATTGGGATATGAGTTCATGTCTATTTCAAGGCATTTTAAAAATATTGCAATTGAACCAACAAATTTTGGGGGATGTTACAAAATGCATGTTATTGCAATGCTTTACGTAACCGTTGTAATATATAGAAGATTTGGGCCAAAGATTTAAGCGGGCTTTCTGAAAATTTTAGTAGACTTGCAAAATTTTAAGCGGGCTTTCTATAATTTTTTTCCCCAGCTAAATGAAAAAAGTAATAAACAAAAAAACACACACAGTCAAACACAAACACACACTCTCAAACAATTTAACTCCCCCGACACCCACACATACTCAGACATACAAACACACACTCGAACACACAAACACGACGAAGGAGGAGATTTAAAGCTCAGAGGAGGAGATTTAAAGCTCAGAGATTTAACTGTAGACCAGCATGGTCTCCATTCTGAGAGTTCGATTGCCTGCCCATCAGAGGGAGATATTTCTTAGCATAGAAGATAAGGGACCCAACAATCCTCTCTGGTTTTATACCTCTTGAACCAACAGCCAAGATTAGCCTTTTGTATAAAGGTAAACGAAGGAAAGACACATCCTCATACCACCAATCTTCACTCACATGTTATGGCTTTGAAGCTGTGCGTAATCCATTCCATACTCAAGAAGAAGGTTTGGGGAAGATTGATGACACAATTGCAATTGTTGGAGGTATAATTCAACATATACTCAAGAGATTAGATATTTTCTATCAATTTATAATTATAGTTTTGTTTATCTTCTTTGATAGATACAACTAAACCCAGATGATGACATACTAAAAAATACTAGGAATACAATCCTTGCTATTAATTACACAAACACCCACCTAAATAGCATAGGAAGTCAACTAAACCAAATAGAAGACCGAATTTAAAAAACAATAGATTTCCCCAAAAGTATTAATAACCAAGAACCCATCTTTAAGCCATACCAAGTTTCTAGACAAAGCCAACAACAAATTCAAACAAACAGACCAGAATTCGTTAAAGCCATCAAACACCATCTTAGCAGACTTGAAGCCTCCTCTTCCACAACCCAAATAGCTGCTGACAGTGTTTCATATAAACAACTGAATGTCATACATCATGACTCAGATGAAGATGCTTTCATAAATGAAATACCCCAAGTTCATGACCTCCGACAAATGATTCCAAAATTCACAGCCCCAGATGTTGGAATTGAAAATAGACCTGAAATTTTAACCCAGTCTAAATTCAATGCATCCTCTGTTTATGAATAGAATATAGACGGAATATCTGAATATAACATTCTAAATCATTTACAACAAATGACCATGGCATTCAATGCTTATACAACCTAAATAGGAACCCCAGATAAAACTATAGCTGAATTACTCATAGCAGGGTTCTCTGGCCAATTAAAAGGTTGGTGGGACTATCACCTTACCCCTGAAAATCATCTTGAAATCTAAAATTCCATTAGGGAAGATGAAGAGGGAAAACCCATTTTAGATGAACAAGGAAACCCTATCCAAGGAGCAGTAGCACAACTCATTCTAGTCATAACACACCACTTCATTGGTGACCCTTCTCACCTGAGAGATAAGAATGCTGAGCTTTTACATAATCTCAAATGTAAAAAACTTAGTGATTTTCAAAGATATAAAACTACTTTCCTTACCAGAGTCATGCTTAGAGAAGACTCGAACCATGCAAATTGGAAGGAAAAATTCTTAGCCGGACTCCCAACCTTACTCGGTGAAAGAGTTAGAACTTCTTTAATAACTGAACACAGAAGCCCGATTCCTTACAAAAACCTGACATATGGCCAACTCATAAGCCAAACACAACGAGAAGGCCTAAAGATTTGTCAAGATATAAAATTTCAAAGACATCTCAAATGGGAGATGAAAAGAACAAAGCAGGAATTAGGTACTTTCTGTCAACAGTTTGACTATAATCCCAACAAAAGCTATTCCAAAACAAAATGTGATGGCGAATGCAAGCCATATCAAAGACCTTATCAGAAAAGGTCTTTCATAAAATCTAAACATTTCTACAAAAAATCAACAGAACCGTTCTATAATAAACCTTCCTTTAATAATAAAAATAAACCTTTCTACAACAAAAAACCTTTCAACAAAAATAGATTTACTAAACCAGCCAATAAAGATATAACTTGTTACAAATGCGGAAAAAAGGGACATATATCTAGATTCTACAGACTTAATAGGAAAATACAAGAGTTAAACATAGAAGAAAGCCTATCCAACAAAATCTCGGCTTTACTCCTTGAATCTTCCGACTCTGAGACATCTGAAATGTCTGGAAATGATGAACCCCTTCAAATAGATGAGATTGCAACAAGCTCATCTTCCTCTCACAATTCCTCCTCTGAAGACAGACGAATCAACGTCCTCACCAGAAATGAGGAACATTCTCTCAAAATTATAGAAAAGATAACTGATCCCCAAATAAGAAAAGAGCTCTTAGAAAAATTACTCCAACGACCAATTGAACCCAAACCAGAACAAAAACCTTCTATTCTCCCATCAACAAAAACTACATATGACTTGACCACAATATTAAAAAAACATAAACCCAACCAGAAATACGTTCCAACAATACAAGACCTACACAAAGAAATCAAAGAAATCAAAGAAGAATTAAAAATCCTTAAAAAACAACAGAAGTAAATCTTAATATTGTAACTCATAATATTTAAATATATATTAAGTAAACCCTGCATTATGAAAATTGAAAAGGGTAAAAGAAATATTAAGATATTTATTATAATGGACCAAAAATGTGGAAAGAAATATAATGAAAATCATACCTTCAAGCTGCTCAATTCTTTTTACTGCACGGGCCTTCTGCAAAGGTTAAACAAAAATTATTAACAAATTTTAATAGACAAATAAATAAGTACTTGTTCTAGTAATATAATCAAAACCAACGTGCAGATGAGATTTTATGTGCTTATATGTCACCCCCTCCACTTTCATCTTGGTAAGTATGGCTTTTGGTGTAGCACCTATTGAATAATTTAAGCAATTATGAAATTGTACATTGGTTATAGTTTAGCATCAAACTAATTATGGAGCAAACTAATTCTTAAATATATGATTAATTATTTTGTAAATTTAATATTTTATATAAATCATTGGTAATTATCAATTTCTCAGCTCCACTCCATATTAATATGAAATATACATATAGAAAATGAGTGGTATTAGAAATTTATCTAGTTTGTTGGCGGGCAAATCAAATTAAAAGAAAATATTATAAAAGGGTTCTTTTGAAGAAGATGTGTAATTATGTGTTCTAGTGGATAATAATATTGAATTTAAAAGAATATGATTTTCAAAAATGAATATTACACACAATCTGTAAATATTATATACATCTGTAGAAAAATAAATTAGTGATATATTTCTTTATTGATACAAAGATGATAATAATTTATTATTGACGTGTTTTACTAAATAAATGAAGAATTGTAATTTGATGGATTTAATGCTAAAAAACAAATTATAGTATTTAATGGAAGAAAAAATTGTAACAGAACATATTGGTGCTGCTTTAAAAGTTTGAATTAATCTAATTAATAATTATTTCATATCTTGAAAGAGAACAAGCAAATAATTATATATATGGAAATCGTAGAACTAGATGTATGCATATGTGTGTAATTAAAAATTTATAGCAAACAGATCAAAATGAAAAAAAAAATCTAGAAAATTTAGAAAACTTACTAAAAATCCCACCCAGTTTAGAGACAGCACTATTAAATCGGGCATGTAGCTCCTGTGTCCAATGTAGGCGAGGCTTATCACCCAGTGTACACAATTGGACAACAAGAACCTCCTCTTCTCTCTGTTCTTCCTCTGGACTTTGTTCTGGCTGTTGGTGCAAAGCAATTTGGTGCAACCCTTGATTCAGGTGCTGCACAGAGGGAGGTTGATGATACTGATCCACACTGGGGTATTGATAATACAATGCTTGTGTCATCAGACTGGAGCCATGAATCTGGTGCACTGCACGGTTCTGGGGCAACTGATCTAGATAAATTTGATGATGTGTATGATTAGATTGAGAGGGGACTGAAGTTGAACTATTTGGAGAAGCCATTTTCTTTTATTTCTGCTATTAATCTCTTCTCTATTGGATTTGCAGGCATTCACCTCTCTTGAATATATATACACAAAAAAGATTTATATATATCTTTTGTAGATATTAAGTATCTTTAAATACTTTATAATCACCTTCTTTTGCAATCTAAATTATCTGTGCGATTATATTAAATACAAAATATTGAATATTTGATTGTTGGTTGTTGGTACTTGGTCGCTTAATCTCAAGTCGTCGTATCAAATTAATGAGAACTGTTATATATTCGAATACCACCGATAATATATTAAAATTATATATATTAAAATTATAATATACATCATAAAATTATAAAAATAATGTAAATCACAGGGGTTATATACTAATATTATTGTAAGTATAACATAAAAAAGGTTTATGAGATTATGTTAACACCCACCTAAATACCACTATAATCTGACCTTCTAGTAACGAAAAATACTATACACTAGAACGTACGTATAGTACTAAAAATTATTATACACAAATAATAGTATAATTTATTATATCTTACTATAAAATTATAAATAAAATTGTTGACGTTGTTCTTACTAGATCCCAACATAATAAGATTTTGATACCCACGTGAACCATCCTTTTGGTATTGTCACAAAAATATGATAAAGACTTACCTTATACAAGATCTCAATTTAAAGGATTTTAATTACCAAATAATTTTCTAGATATCAACGACATAGGTAATATTAAATTGAAATAATAATATAAATATTTTCGATCTCAGATAAATCTAGACACACAAGAAAGAAGTAATAATGTCCAAAAAAAATATATTAAGAATCTTCTTTTAGATAATTTATAAATTTATATCATAAATAATTCATCCATAATTTGAGTGGGGCAAGTATATTAAAAAGATTAAAATAGAGAAGTGAAAGTGGATTTAGGGGGGCCTATAGAAATTAGTTAAGAAAATTATGTTATTGTGGAAAATTTTAACAAATGGATGAGACATCCACTGGCACATATCCATGAGATTTGAGAATTATGTCCATTTATATAGCAAAGTACGGGTACTAATTACACTACCAGTAAATTATGATCTTTTGAGAATTAGTAGTGGGCTTGTTGTTTATATAAGGTTGTGGTATTCCGGCCCGCGTTTTCAGACTTATTTCGGACTCAGAATCGAGATTTGACCCAAAAATTTTAAAGATTCATTATTTGACACACGTTATTGTAGTCACTTTGAATGTTTTTAGATAATTCTGAAGATTATAACAATAATATTGTATGTTATTCATCTGCATTGATTATATTTAGGCACATGTAGTAATTTTGCAAATAAAAAATTATAAAAAAACACCAACAACGAAAACTTGGCAACACTAACATTATTATGAGAGATAAAATTGTGATTAAATACCCAAATTGTACCAGTTTAAACGGTGGATACTAATCGTTGTTTGTATCAACCCTTGGCATTATGTTACTGACATGTTAAATATCCTTCCCGGAAATAATGTATGCAATAATGAAACTACGAACCATGGGTAACATGTTGTAATCCTCCTAAAAGAGAGAGGTGCTTTCGGAAAGACGAAAACAATTTTGGATCAATACAATGTGAAAGCTCTTGAAGAGACGTTAGTAAATATTTAAAGTATTCCCTATATTTTAAAAACCTAAAATGCATGTGGGTCAATGTTATGTTACTTACATATAAATTATCTTTTGTTTATAGTGCTATGAGTATGTTTAGGTCTCATTTTAGGTCTCATTTTAGGAGGAAATGTAGCGCAACAATGCTTAACAGTTTCAAGTGGACAAAAGTACAGGTAATCAAGTTTCTTTTAGTTTTATTAAAATAGATAGCCAGGTTTTTCTTTACTTTTAGGCTATTTAGAGTGTTCGAAGTCATTTCCGGTTATAGAAATTTGCAGTACTACAGGTGTTCTTTTAAATTACTTTTGATGCTATTAATATTAATGATTTAGACCACCTGACTTAGATTTTACATGTTGAAATCAATCTAAACTAGACGTTACTAGTTGTTGTGCAATATAATACCCACAAGAATAAGTCCTTGTCTGTTCTAAAAGTTTGTAGAAGCAGTTTTGAATAAGTGGGAGAGTTGGAGTTTTATTAGGAAGTAGTTGCTATTATTTAGGTATTCCAGTAGCAGTAATTTTCTTTCCTTTATCTAGTTGTATTGTATCTTTCAATGTTTTCTTTAAGCATATTTATCAGCTAATAATATTAGTGAGTTTATCTCTCTGCTATGGTGTCTTTCATTTCAGCAAATTATATGTGGTGTGTATTATTAAGTTGCAGGTTTAAGATTTTATTTGGTATTAGAGCCCGTGTTCGGTGAATGCCAAAATATATGGCAAGGACAAATATGATGGAGGACAACAAAAATAAAGAAGGTATAGTAACGCTGAGTTACCCGATGCTGTCTAAAAGCAATTACACGGCATGGTCACTCAAAATGAGAGTCTTTATGGAGGCTCACGGGATTTGGGATGCTATCGAGCCTGCACATCCAAAGGCTATGATTTAAACCAAGGAAGACAATATAGCATTGGCTGCCATTTACCAAGCCAATGCTGAGGATATTTTATTGTCAGTGGCTGAGAAGATAATAGCCAAAGGTGTGTGGGAGGCAATAAGAATGATGTGTTTGGAAGCTGATCGTGTCAAAAAGGCAAAAGTTCAAAAACTAAAAGCAGAGTTTGAAACTCTAAGTATGAATAATACAGAATAATAGATAATTTTAGCATATAGATAAGTGGATTGGTGACCAATATGAGGGCCTTAGGAGAGACAGTGGAGGAGAGCTACATAGTGAAAAAATTGTTAAGAGCAGTTCCATAAAATTTCATACAAATCAGGTTAGCTATAGAATGATTCAGGGATTTAGAGGACATGTCCCTAGAAGAAGCAGTTGGCTCACTGAATGCGCATGAAGAAAGGCTAGGCGGTCAACCAGAGAAGACTAGCAGTCAGTTGCTGTTGAGATTAGAAGAAAAGGCTCAGTGGCGGTTAGGTGCAAAGACAGCAAGGAAAGAGCATTTCATGAGGTATACTATATTCCTAATTTGCGTAGCAACATTATAAGTATTGGACAATTATCCGAAAATGGAAATAGAGTTATTTTGAATGGAAATTTTATGTGGGTATATGAGGAGGAAAATCGATTCTTGATGAAGGTTAAAAGATTTATTAATAGATTATACAAAATTATTTTGGAACCCAGCGAGCCATCTTGTTTATGTCAAGTTTTAAAAGTACGTCATGGTTTTTGCACTCACGCCATGGCCACGTGAATTACCAAGCAATGATGCTGATATCTGAGAAGAACATGGTGAGAGGCATTCCGCAACTAGTCCAACCGAAAGAGGTCTGCGTTGGATGCTTGATGTCAAAACTGATAAAAAAAATCTTTCCCTCTACAAGAAAACTTCCGTGCAAAACAGAAATAAAATTAATTCAAGGAGATTTATGTGGTCCAATAACACCAGAAATAAAGGTAGGGAACAAATATTTTTTGTTACTAGTCAACGACTATAGCAGGGCAATGTGGGTTTACATGTTAACCAGCAAAGATGAGGCACTGGGGTTTTCAAGAAAATTAGGATTTTGGTCGAACGAGAATCAGAGAAAAATATCAAATTACTGTGAACAAATAGAGGGGGAGAGTTTTGCTCGAAACAATTCACTGATTATTGTGATAATCCAGGCATATCGAGGCAATTCACTGCACCTTACACCCCACAGTAAAAATGGGGTGGTTGAGCGAAAAACTCGAACTATTGTAGCTATGACAGGAAGTCTTCTGAAAGAAAAGAAGTTATCTTCGCAGTTAAGGGGAAAAGCAATCCGCCATTCTGTGTATCTACTGAATCGTTTGCCCACCGTACATTGATAGGGGAAACACTATACAAGGCATGGACCGACAACAAGTCTGACATTAGTCATCTACGAATATTTGGTTGTGTGGCATATATGAAAATGCCAAGTGTACACACTTCTAAGCTTGATAATTGCAGCAAAGTGGCAATCTATCTTGGAAGAGAACTGGGAACGAAAGCTTGCGTACTTTATGATCCAAGTTCTGGAAAAATCGTGATGAGCAGGGATATTGTATTTGAAGAATATAAAGCCTGGGAATGGGATTCAGAGCAATACGAGGATTTACCACAATTTGAACCATTCACAGTGTCTGGATACAATTTGGCAGAGCCGAGAAATCACGAGGCAGAGGAAGAACCATTCACTCCTACAAGTCATGGTACAAATGCGAGTGATTCTTTAAAAAGTGTGAGTTCTTTCACTGAACCCGAGAAGAATACCCCAGCAACACCAATTAATTCTGGAGTCTCAAATAGAAGTAGTCCAAGTAATTCAGAAGCTTCAAGTGGAAGTAGTGAGCCAGAAAAATTTTGACTACTCAGTGACATTTATAATGAAACTCAAGAAGTGGGGTTGGAACATGAACTACTCATTTTGGCAGTTGATGAACCAACCAGTTATAGCCAAGCTGTGACAAAGAAGGCGTGGAAGATGGCGATGAAAGATGAGATTGATGCAATTAACAAAAATAATACCTGGAAGTTGTTTGAGTTACCACCTGGACAAAAACCAATCGGACTTAAGTGGGTATATAAGCTAAAGAAGAATGATAGTGGTGAGATAATCAAATATAAGGCCAGACTCTTTGTAAAGGGATACGTTCAGAGACAAAGCATAGATTTTGAGGAGGTGATTGCACCTGTTACATATTTAGAGATAGTGAGATTATTGGTAGCGAAAAATGGCTGGGACGAGCACCACTTAGATGTGAAGTCAACTTTTCTTAACGGAGAATTGATGGAGATAATGTATATCACGCAACCGGAAGGATTTGTCAAAGAATACAGCGAAGATATGGTGTACCAATTGATCAAAGCTTTATAGGGTTTGATACAGGCGCCACGGGTATGGTATGAAAAATTAAGCAAATGTCTTGAACAGTTGGGCTTCACAAAATGTCCCTATGAACATGCGGTTTATACTAAATATAAAGGAGATGAAGTGCTAATCATTGTGTCTATGTAGATGATTTGTTGCTTACAGGAACGAGTGTATGGAATATTCTCAAGTTAAAAAAATAGGTGGGGAAAGAATTCGAGATGTGTGATCTTGGTAAGCTAACTCATTATCTCGGTATTGAGGTAATTCAGAAATCAGGGTACACTGAGTTAAAGAAAACAGCCTATGCTAGAAAGTTACTCGAGAAAATAGGGCTAAATGACTGGAATCCAGCAAAATACCCCATGGAACCTAAACTACAGATCGACAAGGATCAAGAGGGTAATTCTGTTGACTCTACTTTATTTAAAAGTTAGGTAGGAGGTCTAAGATACCTAGTCCATACTCGACCCGATATTGCGTTCTCAGTTGGGATTGTTAGCATATTTATGGAGCGTCCCACAGTACTCCACTTGAATGCAGTTAAACGTATTGACAGTACTCCACTTGAATGCAGTTAAACGTATTTTACATTATGTGAAAGCAACGTTGGAGTGTGGTTTAGTTTAGAGGAAGGGAGTTGGAAATTACATATTATCTGGTTACTCGGACAGTGATATGGCTAGTAATATTGAAGATAGAAGAAGTACAGGAGGCATGGTATTTTATCTAAATGAGAGTTTAGTGTCATGGGTTTCACAAAAATAGTGATGTGTGGCTTTATCCACGTGTGAAGCTGAGTTCATGGCAGCAACTGTTATTGCTTCACGGGAGGAGCAAGCATATTGACATATGTTACCACTTTATTCACGAATGTGTAGAGCGTGGTGAAATTATGATTAAGCATATAAATACGGAGGAATAGCATGCAGATACGTTAACAAAGGCCATGTCTACTGTGAAATTTCAAAAAAATGTGTGCATTATTAGGCATTCAGAATTTGAAAAAAATAGTTTAGATTATCGGGGAATATGTTGGAATTAATCTAAACTAGATGTTACTAGTTGATGTGCCACATAATACCCAAAAGAATAAGCCATTTTCCGTTCTCAGAGTTTGTAGAAGCAGTTTTGAATAAGTGGGAGTTGGAGTTTTATTAGGAAGTAGTTGTTATTATTTCGGTTTTCTTTATCTGGTTGTATTGTATCTTTCAATGTTTTCTTTATACATGTTTATCAGCTAATAATACAAGTGAGTTTATCTCTCTGTTCTGGTGTCTTTCATTTTAGCAAAGTATACGTGTTGCGTATTATTAAGTTGCAGGTTTAAGCTTTTATTAAATACAAAAACTTTTCCTCTGAATGATTTCAATAATGCTCGTACATTAAAGCTCTTACAAGATACATAGCCCATGTCATCCATAGCCTTGTTTACATTTTACAATTTAATAAAGTAGGTTCCATTTATAATTTGTTATAAATTTTTTATTTACTTAATACAGAAAGTTAATTAATTTTGCATGGAGTGAATTAATTAATTCTCAAACTGTTAATTTTGAGAGATATTTAGTATTTTCAAGAAAAGAAATTTTAGTCACACACCTCTCTCAAAGAGTTATTATAATGTTAATTATCATATGGGTCATTTAGTGTGTTCTATTAAATCAAATGAGTCACGGTGAAAATTTATCTCATTTAAATAACTTAAAGAAAATGTATATGATATCATGAAATTTTTTCAAAGTCAAAGCTAAAATAAATCTTTCTCATTAAGGTGACTGACGTGTTATCTACGTGGATGTTTCGGCTATATAGATGATTATAGTCATTAAAAACCATTTTTGGGAAATGAATAATCCAAAAAAATCAAATGAAAATTATATATATATATATGCTAAAGTTGAGGACAGAACCACCTTAAAACAGAACCCAAAGAACTTAATTGAAATTAAGTGTAAATGTTTAATTATATATACTAGTATAGTCTAAAATGGACATCAATAAGTCACACCTAACCATGAGACATCTTTTTGAGCCAATTTTTTAAAAATTATTTAACACAATGAATCAGGTCTTGTCATGAGTGGTTTAATATAGACAAAAAATTTCTTGATGAATTAATTAACATGTTGGAGCATAATAATGACCTATATGATAATTAATCTATTACTAAAAATTTGTCCACTACTCTATAACTTCAAAAATTCTCCATCAAGTAATCTTTTGATTTAATTGACTATGACATCAACCTACTCCCATATTCTTTAAAACATTCATTACTTTTCATCCACATCATCTAAAACTCCCTCTTTACATTGAGAATTTGTATAAGTTTGGTTTATTTGTTTCCTTGGAACTCCTTAATGATGTCACATGCTTCTTTAGTAGATTCACAACCTATGTATAATTGTTGTGATAATAACCTCTAAATGGGTACATGAAAGTAACTTTGGCTTCCTGCTATTCCTTCTTCGTGTTTCTTGATTTGGATTAGTGAATGATTTTCAAAAAGAGGAGTAGAATTGATATCATTCTCAATAACTTTCTAGAAACTCATAAATTTCATGTACAATTTCATCATGATGACCCATCAATGAACGCTAGAATAGAGACATAAAAATTATTTTGACATAAATATTATTTGATGTCAGTGGATATGAAAAGTGTATTTGTATAAAAATCTCACATGCTCTAGATCACACATTTTTGGTAGATATGTTGGACAAATTAGTACAAAAAGACAGCATTTTGTAAGTAATAGCGTTACATATAACTCAAATAAACTAGTCAATTTATAAGTTTCCAATACTATTAATTACCGGGTAAATACATAATTAACTCTATAATACCACTAACTCGCCCACTACATATGCCTTCTAAATGATCCTAAAATAATAGTTCTCTTTTTAATTATTTGCCACTAAACATCTAATGATAAAAAATAACTAAATAAATTATATTTAAATGGAATAATTAATTCATAGGTCGTTAAAATATAGGTTATTTTTTTAAGGTCCTCGACCAAAAAAACAAATGTTGGTGAACTTTAACTTTTCAGAAATTTGATTACAGTCTTTCCGACAGAATTTGACTAAGGTCCATTAATCAATTAGGGTTCTTCAACTTCTCAAATTTGGGGGTGTTTTCCTTATCCAATGATGAAATTGAGGATTTAAGAAGTTTAGGGATTTCAAACCGAAAATATCTATCTAGGTTTTAATGGTGTAGAATGACATGAATGGTGGCTGTCATTTTCCAGTAGGCAGTGACAAAACTACCAATTTCAGGCCATCCTCCACAATTGAAACTACATGAATCTTTTCAGTTGACCTTCCAAAACTTTTGACTCCCTTAAATTCATCAACTAATCAAAAAATCTCATATTGAAGAAGTTAAAGGACCTAATTGACTAACAAACGTTAGTTAAAATTAAAGGGAAGGATGTAAATAAGATTGTTGAAATGTTTATGTATTGTAATATATTAAAAAATAGATCATGTACCTAGACAATAAAAACATATAATCGAGAAATTTTTGAAATAATTTTCCCTATTTGAAACATAGTCCATAATATCTAACCCTGTCATTTTACATCACAAAAGGAATATAAACATTTACAACTTGCCTGAATATATTTGGTATATATGTTTTAAGGATTTTCCCGGCTGTAAAAATAATTTTTCTTCATAATTTTTACTATTGTTTGAGATAAAAATGTTTTTGTTGCTAACATAATATGTCGTGAGCTAGTAGAAAGTGAATTTAGCCGCTAGAAATTGAATTGCAGCTATTTGTCCACCGCTGAAATAGTTAAATAAACAGGTATTTTTATATTGAAATAAAGATAAGGACTAGTTCGTTAGCTATTAAGTGTAGATAAGTTAACTAAGGGAATTTTACAAAAATACATTTTTTTGTAAAATTATTTGTTATTTTACCAACTAAAAGATTTGCTAAAATATTATTTTACTCTGAAAATATTTGCAAAAGTGGGATGTTGCATAATAGGTTAAAATTTAGTTAAATTGTATAACTATTTTAGTTTATATTTAGAATTGCATTTTTTGTTGTAGCAAATATGGCTGCAATTTACCGAATATATTTTTGCATTTCAGCACTGCATTTCTTCTTAGCTGCTTTTGGATGCATCTCTTAATTTTATAGTTTGTTAGAAGTATTTGTGCATTTGCTATGCATATCATAATTTTGTAGTTTGTTAGAAATATTACTGATCACTAAGATAATTATTTCCTAAAATTTTATCTGATATTGAGAATTTTAAGAATTAAATTGAACTTAATAGCCCCCACCCTTCCTGAATAAAGGACTGGACATTCAAACTGATGATTCTTATGGTTAAATTTGTGACGTGTGGGAACATTACTCATTAGCTACTACTTCTAGAACTAGTCCAATTCGGAAAAGTATGGCTTGAAAAAACAATTCCAACATAAAATAAAGAGCAGCACTGTATGATATACCTGCTGGGATGTTATCAGAGAGAATCCTTCATAGTGTGGGGAATCATGTTGGACTATTCATTAAAACAAATCCATTATATATAAATAGAGGATGGAAGTAGTATGGGAGGATTCGGGTAGCAATGGATATTGAGAAACCAATCAAATGGCGAATGAAGTTGAAACGATAAAATGGAAGTTGTCATTGGATAAATTTTAAATATGAACGACTGGGTACTTTTTGTTTTGTTTGTGGTAAACTTGAACATTCCAATAGGGATTGTGAGGTGGTATACGCGAATCCAACGAAAGTGATTGAGAGATCCCATGGGGCGTGGTTACGTGCTCCAAGTAAGAATATGAGACCCCAAAGCTTGGGATCAAAATGGCTACATAATGGTGGTAATGGAGCTCAGAATAAGTGGTCGGACGGCAAGGAGTTGGCGACAGAAACAATTCGGGGTGAAGAAACTGTCATGGCTAATTTCATGGAGACAGATGGCAAGGTGTACGAAATTTCTGGGGTGGATAGAGTAATTTGAATTGCTGAGCAAAATATACGGGATATGCATAATCCAGAGGATGCTGAAGTTTTGGGATCGATTGAGGCAGTTAGAGGGAATTTGGAAAAGGAAACAGTTGTAATGGATATGAAGCGTAAAAGGAGTGATTTAAAAGAAAATATGGAGATAAATAAGGGAGATTAATTTTCGGATAATATTATTTTGGTTGATGGGACAAAAAATTGATTAGAGGCGGGTCTTGGTTACCAAGCCCGCCTAGGACAATGAGTTTCTTAGCCTTAAATTGTCGTGGGTTGGGTAAACCACGGACAATTCATTTCTTTAAAGAAGTTACCCAACAAAAAAAAGCCCAATATTATTTTTTATCAGAAACTTTTTTTTTGCTAAATTGCGATTTTATAGAGAAAAAAGAGAAGAATATACAAGGGATTCACCCTATGATCTATGACAGGCCATAGAAAAGACTATCTATAACAAATCTCTGGGAGAGATTGGAGATAGAAAGTAACAAAAACAACCTATTTAAAGAGAATAAAATAAAGGAATTATGTAAAATTATTTATTTTGCTGAGTTCGTAGCAGTGGATGTGCATGGGCGTAGTGGGAGGCTCGCTTTGCTGTGGGAAAACAAATATGGTTGTAAGGTAAGGAAAATTACAAGGAATTATATCGATGTGGAAGTGGAGAATGAGCAATTAGGATGATGGCATTATACAGGGTTTTACGACTACCCGGAGAGAGGGCGTAGGCAAGAATCATGGGGGTTATTGAAGGAATTGGCAAGGGAATAAGTGCTGCCTTGGTGCGTCATCGGGGATTTTAATGATATGATATATGAAGATGAAAAGAGAGGAGGGTGAAAGCAGCCGTATAGCTTACTAACAGGTTTTCGGGATACTTTGAATGAGTGTGAGTTGAAAGATTTAGGGTTTAAGGGAGAAAAATATACTTGGGAAAGATCAAGGGGGCAGCCAAACTGGATCCAACACTACTAGAAATTTGTCAATAGACATCGCTTATTAGCCGATGTCTATTTAAAGTCCAAGCGATGTCTTTGCATGTGATGAGAAAGGTTGGTGCATTACACATCGCTTATTAGCCGATGTCTATACATAGTTTAGACATCCTTTTTCTTAACAATGTGATGTATTTTTCTTCAATGTATACCTTCACTATGGTTTCAGTTATTCATTTATATGTCATATATATCATTTTAAACTTATCACATATAAAGCAATATGATACATTAACATCGAAAAACTTGTTAAACTGATGTGTAACTTAACATATTACATCAGTCTTTTATCCAAAATTTGGTAAAGGATCATTTCGGGTCAAGAACATGTCAGTTGGGTTTAAATTAGGGCAAAAGGATGAAGAATTAGGTTTTAGGCCGCAATGCATGAATGGAGGACGCGTCCTGGGGTTAGGACGCGTCCTGGTGGCGTATAATATTGGCTACAAGTTATTTGAGTTTTGGATTACAATGCAAAGAGAAGTGTGTGCACCTCGTAGAGTGAGGACGCGCCCTCATAAGATGAAATGTGGAATATGAACTATCTATATGTTTGAGTCACAATGCAAGGGAGAATGTGTGTATTCCACAAGGTGAGGACGCGTCCTGGCCTTGGAAGATGCATAGTTTTGGATTCATTGGGATAGTTGGGCTTGTCCTCACCTCGAGACCAGGCAAGTAGGTGCAAACTCAGGACAAGGCAAACATGGAGGGAGCAATGGAGGATATTTTCACTAATGTATTTGTTGCAGGTACTCTTTGAAGAATTCCCTCCTTGAGACGGTCAAGGAGGAGGATGTCCGTGAAAAGCTAGAAGGCCTCCAGGGGTATGCCTGATGATTGAAGGACTCCTCCTGTATTCAACGGGTGTCCTCGTTGGGGATGCGGGGTTAACTTTGGTGTGTGCTTTGGGAACTCTGTTCTTTTATTCAACAGGTATCCTCGTTGGAGAACTTTGGAGTCATCCTGCATTTTGCACCCAAGAGCTTGGGATCACCTGTCCTGCTATCTGGTGGGTTATCCTTATTCGGGGGACAGGGACGTGTCTGGCATTTGGGGTGAACCGTGGCTATACCTGCGTTCGTGATTCAAGGGAGATAGCTGTAGCGGAATGTTATCCTTGCGCAGGGAGATGCATTATCCGTGAAGTCCTGCGATTACAAACGAGCCTTGGGCCTTCGCGGTTGGGCCTCATAGTTGGACATTCCTAAAGCTAGCGGAAGATGGATTCTGGACCGGGCTTAGGAATAAGAAGTCTAAGCCCATTAGATTTCTTGTTCCCCAAGAACTACGTGGGCTTGATTCCCTATAAATAGGGATATGTAGGCAAATTGTAAGGGGTCGGAAGTGAGAGCCATAAGGAGCCACCACCAACCCTAAGCAATCTCAGCCCCTAATTCATCACAACCACCACACTCCGCTCACTTTTCAGGCGAAGAACCACCATCGTAGATCTTTATTTCGGCGACAAACCTCAAACTTTGTTGATACCAAATTCCTCCATCAACAAATTGGCGCTAGAAGGAGGGGTGCTGATCAAGATCATAATCTCAGAAGGAAGAGATGTTTCACCATGATGAAGGTTCTTAAAAAAAATCTAAAGGATAACCATGGACTAGGTTGCAGGCTGCGACCACGAAGAAGATCCATGGACGACGCTTTCCAACTGAGGAGTCAAGAGAGATTTAAGGTGATGACCTCTTGTCAATGATGATGGACAAGGATAACCGGGGGTGGCTCTGCACGAGATCTGGAGGAGGACGCTTCATCTTCAGAGAGCTCCCTCAAGGAACTACGAACTTAACCTTCATACCACAGGGCGCGCCCTGACAACAACAACCAAACGATGCGTCCAAATTTTTTAGGGCATGCCATTTGTTTAGTATGTATCCTCACAAATGTTTCCCTACCAAAACACATCCTTAAAAGAAAAAAAATAGAATTTTAGAAGGAATGACTACAAGAAATTAACAAATAATTATAAGGAGATTCTTTATATTGGAATTTGAGAAGATAAGAAATTTTTGGAGATGTGAGGCCCCGTGATTCACCGCGTGTGCACCTTAATTCCTGAGAGGATAGGAAAAGGCACCGCGAACATGAGAGAGCCCCTCCATGAGATATAAGACATGAATGAGATTATGAAAAACTGAGGAGGACAGCTTGAACATTATCACAGAAGGAATTCATTGAGAGGAAGGTTAGAGGACGGGTCCTCAGGGTGTAGAGCGCCTCTGTAATTCACGTACCCTCGCATAGCTCTACTGGTGGGAGGTATGAGGCACATCTTAAAGCTAGATGGAATGCCTAAACTCGTGGCAATGTTAAAATTAAAGAGTAAAAGGGAATATGTGGTATGTTGTCCTGTTGATCTCACGTATGGATATTAAAAAATAATGTGAAATGAAGAACATAAGGGTGCATCTTGTTGAAGAAAACCAGATGCAACACGTAAAGGAAATATAGGAAAGTTTTTTTTTATGTCAGAGAAGCAAGATTAAATGGAAAAGGAAAATTGATATTTAATGGTGGCGCAACTCTGATGACTCGACAACCATTACAGGACGCGTCCGTGTGTGAATTAAGAAAGAGCGAGGGTGGTATGATGCACACTAAGGACGCGCCATTCACAATTTAGAAAATGGCAGCGACTTTCTGGCTAAATGAAAAAAGTAAGGAAAGGTTGTGTTATTTTGGTGGGTCAACATCAAAAACAAAAAAAAAGTATAGAAGCATTTGGTGTGCCTGCTGGAAGGATCAAACAATTTTTGCACATCCTTTTTTATTTAATAAGTGACAAAATCCAAATTGGTCGTGATGGAGCCCACACCATTTTAATCAAGTTAATTTGAGGTTGCACAGGTACATCAATGGAGCAAGGGCGCGTCCACTTATTTTCTTTGGGCCGTGTTCATCAAAAAGGAAAAGAATGCTGGTGATTTAACTAAAGGCCCATAAAATGATTGGAAAAAAGAATTGATATAAACTGCTCCATGTGTACAATTATACTGGTGGATGTATATTTTGCAAATTGAAAAGAATCGATGCCTAAGATGCTTTTCTTTTAATTCATGAAAGATAGCTTGTGGGGCCTACATGATTAAATGGTACATCTACTGCTACACGGATGAAAGAGGCTTGTGCAAGATGATTTTAATAAAAGGGAAAAGAGATGGTAATGAAATTAAGTATGAAGTTAAATTAAGGGCGGGACCCGCATAATAACTTCAAGTTGTGGTTTTTTGTGGAATTAGAAAGAAGCAGCATTGAATGAGGTAGGAGTGAGAATTGGAAATGCTTGATTTTGGATCTCACATAAATAGATTAAATTACAATAAATTGTGATTTAATTCTATACTAAATGTACATGTACATTGGTGATAAATGGTGATATACTCCCATTAATGCAAGGAAGAAATGGCAAATTAAGTGATGCTTAATTAGTGACAAGCAGCAAGAGGTGAGTATTTTAATAGAAATTGCTACTAAATGATGATCACATACGGAGAAGCGATAGTTTTGGTAATGCATGGTCCATTAGATGATGAAACAAAATAACTTATGCATTGGTACATGCATTTGTGTAAGTTGAACTTGAAGCCGCGTCCTTCGTAAAGTAAAATAAAGGCGCATACTTTATAAAATAGCAAGTGGGTGGTGATGGATTAATAGACAAAGGCCTATGGGAATAAGAAGTTAACATATCCCGCCTTTAATTTTAAGTGTGGGTATGGAGCATACAGGACGCGTCTTGGACATCAAGACACAAACAGCAGATATATACAGAAATGGTATGGTTTCTGAGTTATATACAGAAGGTGAAGATATATTTTCTGAAAAATTGCGCAGCAAGGGTGCATCCACCATAGTTTTTGGCCAGTTTGTGCACAAGTCAAAAGCAAAGCGAATGAAATAAAGAAAAGATGTGCATGAAATAGTCTGTTGTGGTAAACTAGATGGGGATAAGGGAATTGGTATTGCTTTCGAAAAGATGAGCCAATGTGTGAAAGTAAAATAATTACCATTGTGCAGATTATCTATACCTTGCACTGAATGAAAAAGGTGGTGCAGTTGTACGATGAGTGCAAGAAAAAGAAAATGCATACATGACTTTTTCATAATTTTAAAGCATAAGGTGAGGGAATCAACATGTGGGTTCCGCTGGAGACCAAACAAAGTCAGGGAGTATTGCTTGCTCTACGTGCTCAACTACAGTGGACGCATCCTATGATGTGTGTTGTATACAGGTACAGAAGTATGTACATGGTTAATTCTCAGAATCGATGATCGATAATAAAATGGGATTCACGGATGAGTTAAAAAGGAATGATGAAATAGCAAGTAAGATGGTGGCATTGCACATATATGAGGACGTGCCTTTTAAAATCACAGTTGCTTGTTAGATGATCAAGCAAGGGAAAAATTAATTTAAGATGTGAAGACGATGTTTATCTTTATCATGAAGGTTGTCAGGTGTGCGCCTATAAAGGGAAAAAAACTAATGGGAACATTGACAATTTGTAGGCCGGTAACTCAAATAGAATGCACATGATTGTTACCCAACGAAATTTGTAGGTCAATGATATGCGATGGTAGAAGGGAACCCACAACAAAGGTGCAATTAAACAGATATCGAAGACATTCATAGCTATTAATTAAGATCACCGATATGCGTAATGCTCGCACTCCTAAAAGAGTCAATGCTACCAGATCACGAAGGGAATGAAGTCCACAGTCGAACTTTTAATATTGAAAAAATGGTTTAAGGATCAGCATTATTGAGGAATCTATGATGGAGCGTGAAGGAGATGTCGTGCAACAAGAAGTAAATGCAGAAATATTGGAAGGAATGAGTGAATTGTTTCAAATTTTGAATAACTCTCCTGTGGTTGATGCTCTTCCAAGAGAGGACGCGCCCTCACGATATGCAATGTTAGAAACCTTACCTTGCCCTGAGGTTGATGCTCCTCCAAAGGAGGACGCGCCCTCGGTCTCTGCAATGTTTGAAGCTTCACTTTGTCCAGAGGTAGATGCTCCCAGTAATGAGGACGCGCCCTCAAGTGTAAATATGGTCATCGAAGATCCCCAGGATATTGATTTTGACCTAGATTCAAGAATTCCTCCAAAAATATTGATTTTGGAATTGGTTTTGATACATGAAGGTTCTGTAGAAGACCCTTGTCGAGGTAGAGACTCCTCTTAAGAAGGATGCACCCTCCAAGGATGGAGACCTTGTCAAGGTAGACGCTCCTTGTTATGAGTATGCGCCCTCCAAAAAAAATGAAAACCCTTGTTGAGGTAAGAAGCTCCTTTTAGAGAGGATGTGTCCTCCAAGGATAAATACCTTGTCAAAATAGATGTTTTTTACAGAGGACACACACTCGGGGGGTAGGACGCCTGTGATGGTTTCTTTTATCGTAGAGTTCCACGAGCGCAAGATAGATGGATTTTTCTCAAAATTAGGGAAATGACCAAATTCAAGAAAACACTGAACTTCGAGGAAAGTCCTTCAGTAAGATGCCTCCTTGTGAGATGCATCTACTTGAGATACCTCCACTTGAGATGCTTCTACGTGAAATGCCTCTTTCTTCAATGAATACACTTGATCTAGGAGGTACTGCATGACCATATCCTCTAAACTCATACTTCACTTGCATTATCAAATATTTCATGATTTTTAAAAGAAAAAAAAAATCTTGTCGAGGTTGATGCTCCTCTATGGAGGAAGCGCCCTCCAAGGATGATAACCTTGTCCAGGTTGATGCTCCTTTTACAAAAGAAGCGCAATCCAAGTATGAAGACCTTGTCGGGGTTGATGCTCCTCTTACAGAGGAAGCGCCCCCAAAGATGAGTACTCATTTTTAAGATAGGCGCTTCTCTTACAAAGGACACACGCTCCACTGATGAAAGTCTTGTCAAGGAAACCGTTCATCTTAAAGAGGATGCACCCTCCAAGGATAATACTTTTATCAAGGAAGATGCCTCTACTACAGATAACGCACCCTTCAAAGATAGGATGATGGTAGAGTACCCTAGAAGTTTCGACCTTTGGTTTTAATCCTTGAATACCATTATTTGTTTAAAAGAAAGAAGAATTAGAGATTTACTGACGTCTGGCAGAAAGATTTACCGTGGAGAAGAAGATCATTACCATGACTCTAGGGAGGTTACTAATTGCTTCATAAAGATTTCATATACTCGGGTGAAATACTCCACAATTACAGAAAATGATGGTGAAAATACCAGATCTGAGCACCTGAAGATTAGTCACGGTAGAGATGGAGTCCTAAAAAATAAAAAAAATAATAAAAAATCAGAGAAAGCATGGTATTTATACGTAAATTAAGAAATGATAATTGTAAGTGTTAAAGGCGATGAAAATCCTAAAGGCTTTGCTAATTAAGGATGAGAACACCCCATCGTAGAGGAAGATGCGATGGGCGCACATTCATATTATTGGAGGATGGCACAAATTTTTGCTTGGATTCAGATACTAGAATTCCAATTTTATTTTCAACTTCATATGGAATTCGGGGGGTAGTTGTTATAGCCAAAATTTAGTGAAGGATCATTTCAGGTCAAGAACATGTCAGTTGGGTTTAAATTGGGGCAAAAGGATGAAGAATTAGGTTTTAGGCCGTAATGCATGAGGGGAGGATGCGTCCTGGGGGTAGGACGCGTCCTGGTGGCGTATAATGTTGGTTAGGGGTTATTTGAGTTTTGGATTACAATGCAAAGAGAAGTGTGTGCACCTCGTAGAGTGAGGACGCTCCCTCATAAGATGAAATATGGAATATGAACTATCTATATGTTTGAGTCACAATGCAAGGGAGAATGTGTGCATTCCACAAGGTGAGGACGCGTCGTGGCCTTGGAAGATTCATAGTTTTGGATTCATTGGGATAGTTGGGCTTGTCCTCACCTCGAGACCAGGCAAGCAGGTGCAAACTCAGGACAAGGCAAACATGGAGGGAGCAATGGAGGATATTTCCACTAACGTATTTGTTGCAAGTACTCTTTGAAGAATTCCCTCCTTGAGACGGTCAAGGAGGGGGATGTCCGTGAAAAGCTAGAAGGCCTCCAGGGGTATGCCTGATGATTGAAGGCCTCCTCCTGTATTCAACGGGTATCCTCGTTGGGGATGCGGGGTTAACTTTGATGTGTGCTTTGGGAACTCTGTTCTTGTATTCAACGGGTGTCCTCGTTGGAGAACTTTGGAGTCATCCTATACTTTGCACCCAAGAGCTTGAGATCACCTGTCCTGCTATATGGTGGGTTATCCTCATTCGGGGGACAGGAACGCGTCTGGCATTTGGAGTGAACCGTGGTTATACCTGCATTCGTAATTCAAGGGAGATAGTTGTAGCGGAATATTATCCTTGCGCAGGGAGATGCATTATCCGTGAAGTCCTACGATTACAAACGAGCCTTGGGCCTTCACGATTGGGCCTCATAGTTGGACATTCCTAAAGCTAGCAGAAGTTGGATTCTGGACCGGGCCTAGGAATAAGAAGTCTAAGCCCATTAGATTTCTTGTTCCCCAAAAACTATGTGGGCTTGATTCTTTATAAATAGGGATATGTAGGCAAATTGTAAGGGGTCGGAAGCGAGAGCCATAAGGAGCCACTACCAACCCTAAGCAATCTCAGCCCCCAATTCATCACAACCACCACACTCCGCTCACTTTTCAGGCGAAGAACCACCATCGTAGATCTTGATTCCAGCGACGAACCTCAAACTTTGTTGATACCAAATTCCTCCGTCAACACCCACAAATATTCTCCCTTAATAACGACCTTATTACCACTTTCATAGAATTGCCCCAGTGAGATTATATTATTGCAAAATGGATTGACCCTTTTCCTTGTATCGTCACTGTATATCCATCACCAAATTTTACTTCCCCCATTACGCTTTCATCCAAATCTCTAAAGCTCGATCGCTGGCCAGTCATATGATGACTGGCCCCATTGTTAAGATACCATACACTGGATTTACCATTTGTGCCAATCCCCCTTTTATGCAGGCCTTCTTCATTTAGAAGAATCATTTTATTCTTGATGTCCTGGAACTTCGCGAGAAGAAGTGTAGGTTCATCATTACCTATCTACGACAAATTTACTTTATTCTTATGTTCTCTATTTCGTTTGGGCTTACGACACTTCGCAGTGTAATGGCCATAAGCACTACAGTTAAAGCATTGTACTTTGGCTCTGTCACGTCCACCCCTATTAAAATCTCTGCCTCTAGCTTCATTTTTACTATGTAGGCCCCCTCTATTTTCTTATTTTAACCATTCATCTCATGTAAAGAGTAACTGACCATCCTTGTTCTGCAACTGGCCATCTCTGCTCTCCCTCCTCACCCACTCTTCTTCTGTGAGAAGAAGCTGATCCACTCTCTATTTCGTTCTAGTTTTCAAAAGTTGATTTGGGCTCATCAAACTTTATCAAAACTTTCACAAGTTTGCGCTTATATTTATCATTAACAACCTTTTGTAGGTCATTGGCTCCTCTGTCTCTTTTTCTTTCTTGTTAGCCAGACTCTGATAGTTTCATTAGCCTTATCAAAATCCTTTTGGTACTTTCAAATTCATATGTTTTCCATGTATTTAGCAAGCTCGCATTCTTTTTAACTACTAATTAACATTAAAGTAACTCTCCTTCAAAGTAATCATATATTTTTATATTTTTGATATTTTAGTTTTCAGCCTATTCATCTCTAAAAACTAATTCTTAAAATTCATAATTCAAATTTTTAAGAAACATTATGAGTTCAAATTAAAATCAGTAATAACCCTAAAAATAACCTTGTGTACCTTATCAATAGGACTAACATCTTTATGAGCATCTGCAGTGTCTGCCTAACATTTATTTTTTGTGAGTATAACCTTGTTTGATCCCTTATCAAAATTTAAATTTTTCGCACAAAGTTGTAAAATGCCTCATTCCATCATAATTATAGCATTTAATCTTGGACTTGTCCAATTTCATAAAATTTGGGCTCCTTTTTATCCCTTGAATTGTACCCGATCAGAGCTTGGTCCTCTCTTTCAATAGTTGTCTATCCTATTTGACTTCCTGCATTTCATCTTCTTAAAGCCTTTCACAATCATAAAGTCCGTCTAAACTTGACATCGGATTCATTATAGTTTGCATTAGAGTCTGATTCTTCACTCTCTGTTCTTAACTTATTTAATTTTTCCTCTGGAATGATTTGAGCTTTTTGATCAATTTATTTGACCTTGCTTTAGCATTTAAGGTAACAAATTTTGTCTTATTGCTCTCGTATTTCTCGTTTCATGTATCTAAAGATCTTGAGTATTTTGAAATATCATTGTTCATGAAGAGCTCTCACAACCTAGTGTCTAAATCTTTTTTATCTTAAGTTTTTCCAACTAAGGCCAATTAATTTGATAAAAGGCCAATTAATTCGGTAATATATATATATATATAGTTAGGTTACATAGAGTCCACCATTTCATTAGAATCCTGAAGTCCATTTTTTTCTTCAAATAAATTCTTGCAGAATTTTTCATTTTGTGAAGCATATTTTACAAATATCACTATATTAATATAAATCTTGCAAATACCATATATGTTTTATATAACACCCAATCCCACAATCAAATACATACCGGACCTAACAACCTACCATAGGTCTTTCCGAAAAAGCTAGCAATTTGGTACATATTAGCTGTTGGCTTGTATCTATAAAGGTCTCAAACACTCATATTCTTATCGATGTGGGATGTTACAAACACCCACTCTTATAGGATCGACGTCCTCGTCGATCTCACAAACACACAAATGGAACACGGGCAGTGCCAATGCACTTTCGGCCGGGTAGAGCTCTGATACCATTTTACTACACCATAGATCGGCTTTCACAACTAGATTTCAAAAATTTCTTTCAAAAATGTTGCTATTGGGATATGAGTTCATGTCTATTTCAAGGCATTTTAAAAATATTGCAATTGAACCAACAAATTTTGGGGGATGTTACAAAATGCATGTTATTGCAATGCTTTACGTAACCGTTGTAATATATAGAAGATTTGGGCCAAAGATTTAAGCGGGCTTTCTGAAAATTTTAGTAGACTTGCAAAATTTTAAGCGGGCTTTCTATAATTTTTTTCCCCAGCTAAATGAAAAAAGTAATAAACAAAAAAACACACACAGTCAAACACAAACACACACTCTCAAACAATTTAACTCCCCCGACACCCACACATACTCAGACATACAAACACACACTCGAACACACAAACACGACGAAGGAGGAGATTTAAAGCTCAGAGGAGGAGATTTAAAGCTCAGAGATTTAACTGTAGACCAGCATGGTCTCCATTCTGAGAGTTCGATTGCCTGCCCATCAGAGGGAGATATTTCTTAGCATAGAAGATAAGGGACCCAACAATCCTCTCTGGTTTTATACCTCTTGAACCAACAGCCAAGATTAGCCTTTTGTATAAAGGTAAACGAAGGAAAGACACATCCTCATACCACCAATCTTCACTCACATGTTATGGCTTTGAAGCTGTGCGTAATCCATTCCATACTCAAGAAGAAGGTTTGGGGAAGATTGATGACACAATTGCAATTGTTGGAGGTATAATTCAACATATACTCAAGAGATTAGATATTTTCTATCAATTTATAATTATAGTTTTGTTTATCTTCTTTGATAGATACAACTAAACCCAGATGATGACATACTAAAAAATACTAGGAATACAATCCTTGCTATTAATTACACAAACACCCACCTAAATAGCATAGGAAGTCAACTAAACCAAATAGAAGACCGAATTTAAAAAACAATAGATTTCCCCAAAAGTATTAATAACCAAGAACCCATCTTTAAGCCATACCAAGTTTCTAGACAAAGCCAACAACAAATTCAAACAAACAGACCAGAATTCGTTAAAGCCATCAAACACCATCTTAGCAGACTTGAAGCCTCCTCTTCCACAACCCAAATAGCTGCTGACAGTGTTTCATATAAACAACTGAATGTCATACATCATGACTCAGATGAAGATGCTTTCATAAATGAAATACCCCAAGTTCATGACCTCCGACAAATGATTCCAAAATTCACAGCCCCAGATGTTGGAATTGAAAATAGACCTGAAATTTTAACCCAGTCTAAATTCAATGCATCCTCTGTTTATGAATAGAATATAGACGGAATATCTGAATATAACATTCTAAATCATTTACAACAAATGACCATGGCATTCAATGCTTATACAACCTAAATAGGAACCCCAGATAAAACTATAGCTGAATTACTCATAGCAGGGTTCTCTGGCCAATTAAAAGGTTGGTGGGACTATCACCTTACCCCTGAAAATCATCTTGAAATCTAAAATTCCATTAGGGAAGATGAAGAGGGAAAACCCATTTTAGATGAACAAGGAAACCCTATCCAAGGAGCAGTAGCACAACTCATTCTAGTCATAACACACCACTTCATTGGTGACCCTTCTCACCTGAGAGATAAGAATGCTGAGCTTTTACATAATCTCAAATGTAAAAAACTTAGTGATTTTCAAAGATATAAAACTACTTTCCTTACCAGAGTCATGCTTAGAGAAGACTCGAACCATGCAAATTGGAAGGAAAAATTCTTAGCCGGACTCCCAACCTTACTCGGTGAAAGAGTTAGAACTTCTTTAATAACTGAACACAGAAGCCCGATTCCTTACAAAAACCTGACATATGGCCAACTCATAAGCCAAACACAACGAGAAGGCCTAAAGATTTGTCAAGATATAAAATTTCAAAGACATCTCAAATGGGAGATGAAAAGAACAAAGCAGGAATTAGGTACTTTCTGTCAACAGTTTGACTATAATCCCAACAAAAGCTATTCCAAAACAAAATGTGATGGCGAATGCAAGCCATATCAAAGACCTTATCAGAAAAGGTCTTTCATAAAATCTAAACATTTCTACAAAAAATCAACAGAACCGTTCTATAATAAACCTTCCTTTAATAATAAAAATAAACCTTTCTACAACAAAAAACCTTTCAACAAAAATAGATTTACTAAACCAGCCAATAAAGATATAACTTGTTACAAATGCGGAAAAAAGGGACATATATCTAGATTCTACAGACTTAATAGGAAAATACAAGAGTTAAACATAGAAGAAAGCCTATCCAACAAAATCTCGGCTTTACTCCTTGAATCTTCTGACTCTGAGACATCTGAAATGTCTGGAAATGATGAACCCCTTCAAATAGATGAGATTGCAACAAGCTCATCTTCCTCTCACAATTCCTCCTCTGAAGACAGACGAATCAACGTCCTCACCAGAAATGAGGAACATTCTCTCAAAATTATAGAAAAGATAACTGATCCCCAAATAAGAAAAGAGCTCTTAGAAAAATTACTCCAACGACCAATTGAACCCAAACCAGAACAAAAACCTTCTATTCTCCCATCAACAAAAACTACATATGACTTGACCACAATATTAAAAAAACATAAACCCAACCAGAAATACGTTCCAACAATACAAGACCTACACAAAGAAATCAAAGAAATCAAAGAAGAATTAAAAATCCTTAAAAAACAACAGAAGTAAATCTTAATATTGTAACTCATAATATTTAAATATATATTAAGTAAACCCTGCATTATGAAAATTGAAAAGGGTAAAAGAAATATTAAGATATTTATTATAATGGACCAAAAATGTGGAAAGAAATATAATGAAAATCATACCTTCAAGCTGCTCAATTCTTTTTACTGCACGGGCCTTCTGCAAAGGTTAAACAAAAATTATTAACAAATTTTAATAGACAAATAAATAAGTACTTGTTCTAGTAATATAATCAAAACCAACGTGCAGATGAGATTTTATGTGCTTATATGTCACCCCCTCCACTTTCATCTTGGTAAGTATGGCTTTTGGTGTAGCACCTATTGAATAATTTAAGCAATTATGAAATTGTACATTGGTTATAGTTTAGCATCAAACTAATTATGGAGCAAACTAATTCTTAAATATATGATTAATTATTTTGTAAATTTAATATTTTATATAAATCATTGGTAATTATCAATTTCTCAGCTCCACTCCATATTAATATGAAATATACATATAGAAAATGAGTGGTATTAGAAATTTATCTAGTTTGTTGGCGGGCAAATCAAATTAAAAGAAAATATTATAAAAGGGTTCTTTTGAAGAAGATGTGTAATTATGTGTTCTAGTGGATAATAATATTGAATTTAAAAGAATATGATTTTCAAAAATGAATATTACACACAATCTGTAAATATTATATACATCTGTAGAAAAATAAATTAGTGATATATTTCTTTATTGATACAAAGATGATAATAATTTATTATTGACGTGTTTTACTAAATAAATGAAGAATTGTAATTTGATGGATTTAATGCTAAAAAACAAATTATAGTATTTAATGGAAGAAAAAATTGTAACAGAACATATTGGTGCTGCTTTAAAAGTTTGAATTAATCTAATTAATAATTATTTCATATCTTGAAAGAGAACAAGCAAATAATTATATATATGGAAATCGTAGAACTAGATGTATGCATATGTGTGTAATTAAAAATTTATAGCAAACAGATCAAAATGAAAAAAAAAATCTAGAAAATTTAGAAAACTTACTAAAAATCCCACCCAGTTTAGAGACAGCACTATTAAATCGGGCATGTAGCTCCTGTGTCCAATGTAGGCGAGGCTTATCACCCAGTGTACACAATTGGACAACAAGAACCTCCTCTTCTCTCTGTTCTTCCTCTGGACTTTGTTCTGGCTGTTGGTGCAAAGCAATTTGGTGCAACCCTTGATTCAGGTGCTGCACAGAGGGAGGTTGATGATACTGATCCACACTGGGGTATTGATAATACAATGCTTGTGTCATCAGACTGGAGCCATGAATCTGGTGCACTGCACGGTTCTGGGGCAACTGATCTAGATAAATTTGATGATGTGTATGATTAGATTGAGAGGGGACTGAAGTTGAACTATTTGGAGAAGCCATTTTCTTTTATTTCTGCTATTAATCTCTTCTCTATTGGATTTGCAGGCATTCACCTCTCTTGAATATATATACACAAAAAAGATTTATATATATCTTTTGTAGATATTAAGTATCTTTAAATACTTTATAATCACCTTCTTTTGCAATCTAAATTATCTGTGCGATTATATTAAATACAAAATATTGAATATTTGATTGTTGGTTGTTGGTACTTGGTCGCTTAATCTCAAGTCGTCGTATCAAATTAATGAGAACTGTTATATATTCGAATACCACCGATAATATATTAAAATTATATATATTAAAATTATAATATACATCATAAAATTATAAAAATAATGTAAATCACAGGGGTTATATACTAATATTATTGTAAGTATAACATAAAAAAGGTTTATGAGATTATGTTAACACCCACCTAAATACCACTATAATCTGACCTTCTAGTAACGAAAAATACTATACACTAGAACGTACGTATAGTACTAAAAATTATTATACACAAATAATAGTATAATTTATTATATCTTACTATAAAATTATAAATAAAATTGTTGACGTTGTTCTTACTAGATCCCAACATAATAAGATTTTGATACCCACGTGAACCATCCTTTTGGTATTGTCACAAAAATATGATAAAGACTTACCTTATACAAGATCTCAATTTAAAGGATTTTAATTACCAAATAATTTTCTAGATATCAACGACATAGGTAATATTAAATTGAAATAATAATATAAATATTTTCGATCTCAGATAAATCTAGACACACAAGAAAGAAGTAATAATGTCCAAAAAAAATATATTAAGAATCTTCTTTTAGATAATTTATAAATTTATATCATAAATAATTCATCCATAATTTGAGTGGGGCAAGTATATTAAAAAGATTAAAATAGAGAAGTGAAAGTGGATTTAGGGGGGCCTATAGAAATTAGTTAAGAAAATTATGTTATTGTGGAAAATTTTAACAAATGGATGAGACATCCACTGGCACATATCCATGAGATTTGAGAATTATGTCCATTTATATAGCAAAGTACGGGTACTAATTACACTACCAGTAAATTATGATCTTTTGAGAATTAGTAGTGGGCTTGTTGTTTATATAAGGTTGTGGTATTCCGGCCCGCGTTTTCAGACTTATTTCGGACTCAGAATCGAGATTTGACCCAAAAATTTTAAAGATTCATTATTTGACACACGTTATTGTAGTCACTTTGAATGTTTTTAGATAATTCTGAAGATTATAACAATAATATTGTATGTTATTCATCTGCATTGATTATATTTAGGCACATGTAGTAATTTTGCAAATAAAAAATTATAAAAAAACACCAACAACGAAAACTTGGCAACACTAACATTATTATGAGAGATAAAATTGTGATTAAATACCCAAATTGTACCAGTTTAAACGGTGGATACTAATCGTTGTTTGTATCAACCCTTGGCATTATGTTACTGACATGTTAAATATCCTTCCCGGAAATAATGTATGCAATAATGAAACTACGAACCATGGGTAACATGTTGTAATCCTCCTAAAAGAGAGAGGTGCTTTCGGAAAGACGAAAACAATTTTGGATCAATACAATGTGAAAGCTCTTGAAGAGACGTTAGTAAATATTTAAAGTATTCCCTATATTTTAAAAACCTAAAATGCATGTGGGTCAATGTTATGTTACTTACATATAAATTATCTTTTGTTTATAGTGCTATGAGTATGTTTAGGTCTCATTTTAGGTCTCATTTTAGGAGGAAATGTAGCGCAACAATGCTTAACAGTTTCAAGTGGACAAAAGTACAGGTAATCAAGTTTCTTTTAGTTTTATTAAAATAGATAGCCAGGTTTTTCTTTACTTTTAGGCTATTTAGAGTGTTCGAAGTCATTTCCGGTTATAGAAATTTGCAGTACTACAGGTGTTCTTTTAAATTACTTTTGATGCTATTAATATTAATGATTTAGACCACCTGACTTAGATTTTACATGTTGAAATCAATCTAAACTAGACGTTACTAGTTGTTGTGCAATATAATACCCACAAGAATAAGTCCTTGTCTGTTCTAAAAGTTTGTAGAAGCAGTTTTGAATAAGTGGGAGAGTTGGAGTTTTATTAGGAAGTAGTTGCTATTATTTAGGTATTCCAGTAGCAGTAATTTTCTTTCCTTTATCTAGTTGTATTGTATCTTTCAATGTTTTCTTTAAGCATATTTATCAGCTAATAATATTAGTGAGTTTATCTCTCTGCTATGGTGTCTTTCATTTCAGCAAATTATATGTGGTGTGTATTATTAAGTTGCAGGTTTAAGATTTTATTTGGTATTAGAGCCCGTGTTCGGTGAATGCCAAAATATATGGCAAGGACAAATATGATGGAGGACAACAAAAATAAAGAAGGTATAGTAACGCTGAGTTACCCGATGCTGTCTAAAAGCAATTACACGGCATGGTCACTCAAAATGAGAGTCTTTATGGAGGCTCACGGGATTTGGGATGCTATCGAGCCTGCACATCCAAAGGCTATGATTTAAACCAAGGAAGACAATATAGCATTGGCTGCCATTTACCAAGCCAATGCTGAGGATATTTTATTGTCAGTGGCTGAGAAGATAATAGCCAAAGGTGTGTGGGAGGCAATAAGAATGATGTGTTTGGAAGCTGATCGTGTCAAAAAGGCAAAAGTTCAAAAACTAAAAGCAGAGTTTGAAACTCTAAGTATGAATAATACAGAATAATAGATAATTTTAGCATATAGATAAGTGGATTGGTGACCAATATGAGGGCCTTAGGAGAGACAGTGGAGGAGAGCTACATAGTGAAAAAATTGTTAAGAGCAGTTCCATAAAATTTCATACAAATCAGGTTAGCTATAGAATGATTCAGGGATTTAGAGGACATGTCCCTAGAAGAAGCAGTTGGCTCACTGAATGCGCATGAAGAAAGGCTAGGCGGTCAACCAGAGAAGACTAGCAGTCAGTTGCTGTTGAGATTAGAAGAAAAGGCTCAGTGGCGGTTAGGTGCAAAGACAGCAAGGAAAGAGCATTTCATGAGGTATACTATATTCCTAATTTGCGTAGCAACATTATAAGTATTGGACAATTATCCGAAAATGGAAATAGAGTTATTTTGAATGGAAATTTTATGTGGGTATATGAGGAGGAAAATCGATTCTTGATGAAGGTTAAAAGATTTATTAATAGATTATACAAAATTATTTTGGAACCCAGCGAGCCATCTTGTTTATGTCAAGTTTTAAAAGTACGTCATGGTTTTTGCACTCACGCCATGGCCACGTGAATTACCAAGCAATGATGCTGATATCTGAGAAGAACATGGTGAGAGGCATTCCGCAACTAGTCCAACCGAAAGAGGTCTGCGTTGGATGCTTGATGTCAAAACTGATAAAAAAAATCTTTCCCTCTACAAGAAAACTTCCGTGCAAAACAGAAATAAAATTAATTCAAGGAGATTTATGTGGTCCAATAACACCAGAAATAAAGGTAGGGAACAAATATTTTTTGTTACTAGTCAACGACTATAGCAGGGCAATGTGGGTTTACATGTTAACCAGCAAAGATGAGGCACTGGGGTTTTCAAGAAAATTAGGATTTTGGTCGAACGAGAATCAGAGAAAAATATCAAATTACTGTGAACAAATAGAGGGGGAGAGTTTTGCTCGAAACAATTCACTGATTATTGTGATAATCCAGGCATATCGAGGCAATTCACTGCACCTTACACCCCACAGTAAAAATGGGGTGGTTGAGCGAAAAACTCGAACTATTGTAGCTATGACAGGAAGTCTTCTGAAAGAAAAGAAGTTATCTTCGCAGTTAAGGGGAAAAGCAATCCGCCATTCTGTGTATCTACTGAATCGTTTGCCCACCGTACATTGATAGGGGAAACACTATACAAGGCATGGACCGACAACAAGTCTGACATTAGTCATCTACGAATATTTGGTTGTGTGGCATATATGAAAATGCCAAGTGTACACACTTCTAAGCTTGATAATTGCAGCAAAGTGGCAATCTATCTTGGAAGAGAACTGGGAACGAAAGCTTGCGTACTTTATGATCCAAGTTCTGGAAAAATCGTGATGAGCAGGGATATTGTATTTGAAGAATATAAAGCCTGGGAATGGGATTCAGAGCAATACGAGGATTTACCACAATTTGAACCATTCACAGTGTCTGGATACAATTTGGCAGAGCCGAGAAATCACGAGGCAGAGGAAGAACCATTCACTCCTACAAGTCATGGTACAAATGCGAGTGATTCTTTAAAAAGTGTGAGTTCTTTCACTGAACCCGAGAAGAATACCCCAGCAACACCAATTAATTCTGGAGTCTCAAATAGAAGTAGTCCAAGTAATTCAGAAGCTTCAAGTGGAAGTAGTGAGCCAGAAAAATTTTGACTACTCAGTGACATTTATAATGAAACTCAAGAAGTGGGGTTGGAACATGAACTACTCATTTTGGCAGTTGATGAACCAACCAGTTATAGCCAAGCTGTGACAAAGAAGGCGTGGAAGATGGCGATGAAAGATGAGATTGATGCAATTAACAAAAATAATACCTGGAAGTTGTTTGAGTTACCACCTGGACAAAAACCAATCGGACTTAAGTGGGTATATAAGCTAAAGAAGAATGATAGTGGTGAGATAATCAAATATAAGGCCAGACTCTTTGTAAAGGGATACGTTCAGAGACAAAGCATAGATTTTGAGGAGGTGATTGCACCTGTTACATATTTAGAGATAGTGAGATTATTGGTAGCGAAAAATGGCTGGGACGAGCACCACTTAGATGTGAAGTCAACTTTTCTTAACGGAGAATTGATGGAGATAATGTATATCACGCAACCGGAAGGATTTGTCAAAGAATACAGCGAAGATATGGTGTACCAATTGATCAAAGCTTTATAGGGTTTGATACAGGCGCCACGGGTATGGTATGAAAAATTAAGCAAATGTCTTGAACAGTTGGGCTTCACAAAATGTCCCTATGAACATGCGGTTTATACTAAATATAAAGGAGATGAAGTGCTAATCATTGTGTCTATGTAGATGATTTGTTGCTTACAGGAACGAGTGTATGGAATATTCTCAAGTTAAAAAAATAGGTGGGGAAAGAATTCGAGATGTGTGATCTTGGTAAGCTAACTCATTATCTCGGTATTGAGGTAATTCAGAAATCAGGGTACACTGAGTTAAAGAAAACAGCCTATGCTAGAAAGTTACTCGAGAAAATAGGGCTAAATGACTGGAATCCAGCAAAATACCCCATGGAACCTAAACTACAGATCGACAAGGATCAAGAGGGTAATTCTGTTGACTCTACTTTATTTAAAAGTTAGGTAGGAGGTCTAAGATACCTAGTCCATACTCGACCCGATATTGCGTTCTCAGTTGGGATTGTTAGCATATTTATGGAGCGTCCCACAGTACTCCACTTGAATGCAGTTAAACGTATTGACAGTACTCCACTTGAATGCAGTTAAACGTATTTTACATTATGTGAAAGCAACGTTGGAGTGTGGTTTAGTTTAGAGGAAGGGAGTTGGAAATTACATATTATCTGGTTACTCGGACAGTGATATGGCTAGTAATATTGAAGATAGAAGAAGTACAGGAGGCATGGTATTTTATCTAAATGAGAGTTTAGTGTCATGGGTTTCACAAAAATAGTGATGTGTGGCTTTATCCACGTGTGAAGCTGAGTTCATGGCAGCAACTGTTATTGCTTCACGGGAGGAGCAAGCATATTGACATATGTTACCACTTTATTCACGAATGTGTAGAGCGTGGTGAAATTATGATTAAGCATATAAATACGGAGGAATAGCATGCAGATACGTTAACAAAGGCCATGTCTACTGTGAAATTTCAAAAAAATGTGTGCATTATTAGGCATTCAGAATTTGAAAAAAATAGTTTAGATTATCGGGGAATATGTTGGAATTAATCTAAACTAGATGTTACTAGTTGATGTGCCACATAATACCCAAAAGAATAAGCCATTTTCCGTTCTCAGAGTTTGTAGAAGCAGTTTTGAATAAGTGGGAGTTGGAGTTTTATTAGGAAGTAGTTGTTATTATTTCGGTTTTCTTTATCTGGTTGTATTGTATCTTTCAATGTTTTCTTTATACATGTTTATCAGCTAATAATACAAGTGAGTTTATCTCTCTGTTCTGGTGTCTTTCATTTTAGCAAAGTATACGTGTTGCGTATTATTAAGTTGCAGGTTTAAGCTTTTATTAAATACAAAAACTTTTCCTCTGAATGATTTCAATAATGCTCGTACATTAAAGCTCTTACAAGATACATAGCCCATGTCATCCATAGCCTTGTTTACATTTTACAATTTAATAAAGTAGGTTCCATTTATAATTTGTTATAAATTTTTTATTTACTTAATACAGAAAGTTAATTAATTTTGCATGGAGTGAATTAATTAATTCTCAAACTGTTAATTTTGAGAGATATTTAGTATTTTCAAGAAAAGAAATTTTAGTCACACACCTCTCTCAAAGAGTTATTATAATGTTAATTATCATATGGGTCATTTAGTGTGTTCTATTAAATCAAATGAGTCACGGTGAAAATTTATCTCATTTAAATAACTTAAAGAAAATGTATATGATATCATGAAATTTTTTCAAAGTCAAAGCTAAAATAAATCTTTCTCATTAAGGTGACTGACGTGTTATCTACGTGGATGTTTCGGCTATATAGATGATTATAGTCATTAAAAACCATTTTTGGGAAATGAATAATCCAAAAAAATCAAATGAAAATTATATATATATATATGCTAAAGTTGAGGACAGAACCACCTTAAAACAGAACCCAAAGAACTTAATTGAAATTAAGTGTAAATGTTTAATTATATATACTAGTATAGTCTAAAATGGACATCAATAAGTCACACCTAACCATGAGACATCTTTTTGAGCCAATTTTTTAAAAATTATTTAACACAATGAATCAGGTCTTGTCATGAGTGGTTTAATATAGACAAAAAATTTCTTGATGAATTAATTAACATGTTGGAGCATAATAATGACCTATATGATAATTAATCTATTACTAAAAATTTGTCCACTACTCTATAACTTCAAAAATTCTCCATCAAGTAATCTTTTGATTTAATTGACTATGACATCAACCTACTCCCATATTCTTTAAAACATTCATTACTTTTCATCCACATCATCTAAAACTCCCTCTTTACATTGAGAATTTGTATAAGTTTGGTTTATTTGTTTCCTTGGAACTCCTTAATGATGTCACATGCTTCTTTAGTAGATTCACAACCTATGTATAATTGTTGTGATAATAACCTCTAAATGGGTACATGAAAGTAACTTTGGCTTCCTGCTATTCCTTCTTCGTGTTTCTTGATTTGGATTAGTGAATGATTTTCAAAAAGAGGAGTAGAATTGATATCATTCTCAATAACTTTCTAGAAACTCATAAATTTCATGTACAATTTCATCATGATGACCCATCAATGAACGCTAGAATAGAGACATAAAAATTATTTTGACATAAATATTATTTGATGTCAGTGGATATGAAAAGTGTATTTGTATAAAAATCTCACATGCTCTAGATCACACATTTTTGGTAGATATGTTGGACAAATTAGTACAAAAAGACAGCATTTTGTAAGTAATAGCGTTACATATAACTCAAATAAACTAGTCAATTTATAAGTTTCCAATACTATTAATTACCGGGTAAATACATAATTAACTCTATAATACCACTAACTCGCCCACTACATATGCCTTCTAAATGATCCTAAAATAATAGTTCTCTTTTTAATTATTTGCCACTAAACATCTAATGATAAAAAATAACTAAATAAATTATATTTAAATGGAATAATTAATTCATAGGTCGTTAAAATATAGGTTATTTTTTTAAGGTCCTCGACCAAAAAAACAAATGTTGGTGAACTTTAACTTTTCAGAAATTTGATTACAGTCTTTCCGACAGAATTTGACTAAGGTCCATTAATCAATTAGGGTTCTTCAACTTCTCAAATTTGGGGGTGTTTTCCTTATCCAATGATGAAATTGAGGATTTAAGAAGTTTAGGGATTTCAAACCGAAAATATCTATCTAGGTTTTAATGGTGTAGAATGACATGAATGGTGGCTGTCATTTTCCAGTAGGCAGTGACAAAACTACCAATTTCAGGCCATCCTCCACAATTGAAACTACATGAATCTTTTCAGTTGACCTTCCAAAACTTTTGACTCCCTTAAATTCATCAACTAATCAAAAAATCTCATATTGAAGAAGTTAAAGGACCTAATTGACTAACAAACGTTAGTTAAAATTAAAGGGAAGGATGTAAATAAGATTGTTGAAATGTTTATGTATTGTAATATATTAAAAAATAGATCATGTACCTAGACAATAAAAACATATAATCGAGAAATTTTTGAAATAATTTTCCCTATTTGAAACATAGTCCATAATATCTAACCCTGTCATTTTACATCACAAAAGGAATATAAACATTTACAACTTGCCTGAATATATTTGGTATATATGTTTTAAGGATTTTCCCGGCTGTAAAAATAATTTTTCTTCATAATTTTTACTATTGTTTGAGATAAAAATGTTTTTGTTGCTAACATAATATGTCGTGAGCTAGTAGAAAGTGAATTTAGCCGCTAGAAATTGAATTGCAGCTATTTGTCCACCGCTGAAATAGTTAAATAAACAGGTATTTTTATATTGAAATAAGATAAGGACTAGTTCGTTAGCTATTAAGTGTAGATAAGTTAACTAAGGGAATTTTACAAAAATACATTTTTTTGTAAAATTATTTGTTATTTTACCAACTAAAAGATTTGCTAAAATATTATTTTACTCTGAAAATATTTGCAAAAGTGGGATGTTGCATAATAGGTTAAAATTTAGTTAAATTGTATAACTATTTTAGTTTATATTTAGAATTGCATTTTTTGTTGTAGCAAATATGGCTGCAATTTACCGAATATATTTTTGCATTTCAGCACTGCATTTCTTCTTAGCTGCTTTTGGATGCATCTCTTAATTTTATAGTTTGTTAGAAGTATTTGTGCATTTGCTATGCATATCATAATTTTGTAGTTGTTAGAAATATTACTGATCACTAAGATAATTATTTCCTAAAATTTTATCTGATATTGAGAATTTTAAGAATTAAATTGAACTTAATAGCCCCCACCCTTCCTGAATAAAGGACTGGACATTCAAACTGATGATTCTTATGGTTAAATTTGTGATGTGTGGGAACATTACTCATTAGCTACTACTTCTAGAACTAGTCCAATTCGGAAAAGTATGGCTTGAAAAAACAATTCCAACATAAAATAAAGAGCAGCACTGTATGATATACCTGCTGGGATGTTATCAGAGAGAATCCTTCATAGTGTGGGGAATCATGTTGGACTATTCATTAAAACAAATCCATTATATATAAATAGAGGATGGAAGTAGTATGGGAGGATTCGGGTAGCAATGGATATTGAGAAACCAATCAAATGGCGAATGAAGTTGAAACGATAAAATGGAAGTTGTCATTGGATAAATTTTAAATATGAACGACTGGGTACATTTTGTTTTGTTTGTGGTAAACTTGAACATTCCAATAGGGATTGTGAGGTGGTATACGCGAATCCAACGAAAGTGATTGAGAGATCCCATGGGGCGTGGTTACGTGCTCCAAGTAAGAATATGAGACCCCAAAGCTTGGGATCAAATGGCTACATAATGGTGGTAATGGAGCTCAGAATAAGTGGTCGGACGGCAAGGAGTTGGCGACAGAAACAATTCGGGTGAAGAAACTGTCATGGCTAATTTCATGGAGACAGATGGCAAGGTGTACGAAATTTCTGGGGTGGATAGAGTAATTTGAATTGCTGAGCAAAATATACGGGATATGCATAATCCAGAGGATGCTGAAGTTTTGGGATCGATTGAGGCAGTTAGAGGGAATTTGGAAAAGGAAACATTGTAATGGATATGAAGCGTAAAAGGAGTGATTTAAAAAGAAAATATGGAGATAAATAAGGGAGATTAATTTTCGGATATATTATTTTGGTTGATGGGAACAAAAATTGATTAGAGGCGGGTCTTGGTTTACCAAGCCCGCCTAGGACAATGAGTTTCTTAGCCTTAAATTGTCGTGGTTGGGTAACCACGGACAATTCATTTCTTTAAAGAAGTTACCCAACAAAAAAAAGCCCAATATTATTTTTTATCAGAACTTTTTTTTTGCTAAATTGCGATTTTATAGAGAAAAAAGAGAAGAATATACAAGGGATTCACCCTATGATCTATGACAGGCCATAGAAAAGACTATCTATAACAAATCTCTGGGAGAGATTGAGATAGAAAGTAACAAAAACAACCTAATTAAAGAGAATAAAATAAAGGAATTATGTAAAATTATTTATTTTGCTGAGTTCGTAGCAGTGGATGTGCTATGGGGCGTAGTGGGAGGCTCGCTTTGCGTGTGGGAAAAACAAATATGGTTGTAAGGTAAGGAAAATTACAAGGAATTATATCGATGTGGAAGTGGAGAATGAGCAATTAGGATGATGGCATTATACAGGGTTTTACGACTACCCGGAGAGAGGGCGTAGGCAAGAATCATGGGGGTTATTGAAGGAATTGGCAAGGGAATAAGTGCTGCCTTGGTGCGTCATCGGGGATTTTAATGATATGATATATGAAGATGAAAAGAGAGGAGGGTGAAAGCAGCCGTATAGCTTACTAACAGGTTTTCGGGATACTTTGAATGAGATTGTGAGTTGAAAGATTTAGGGTTTAAGGTGAGAAAAATATACTTGGGAAGATCAAGGGGGCAGCCAAACTGGATCCAACACTACTAGAATTTGTCAATAGACATCGCTTATTAGCCGATGTCTATTAAAGTCCAAGCGATGTCTTTGCATGTGAATGAGAAAGGTTTGGTGCATTACACATCGCTTATTAGCCGATGTCTATACATAGTTTAGACATCCTTTTTCTTAACAATGTGATGTATTTTTCTTCAATGTATACCTTCACTATGGTTTCAGTTATTCATTTATATGTCATATATATCATTTTAAAATCACATATAAAGCAATATGATACATTAACATCGAAAAACTTGTTAAACTGATGTGTAACTTAACATATTACATCAGTCTTTTATCCAAAATTTGGTAAAGGATCATTTCGGGTCAAGAACATGTCAGTTGGGTTTAAATTAGGGCAAAAGGATGAAGAATTAGGTTTTAGGCCGCAATGCATGAATGGAGGACGCGTCCTGGGGTTAGGACGCGTCCTGGTGGCGTATAATATTGGCTACAAGTTATTTGAGTTTTGGATTACAATGCAAAGAGAAGTGTGTGCACCTCGTAGAGTGAGGACGCGCCCTCATAAGATGAAATGTGGAATATGAACTATCTATATGTTTGAGTCACAATGCAAGGGAGAATGTGTGTATTCCACAAGGTGAGGACGCGTCCTGGCCTTGGAAGATGCATAGTTTTGGATTCATTGGGATAGTTGGGCTTGTCCTCACCTCGAGACCAGGCAAGTAGGTGCAAACTCAGGACAAGGCAAACATGGAGGGAGCAATGGAGGATATTTTCACTAATGTATTTGTTGCAGGTACTCTTTGAAGAATTCCCTCCTTGAGACGGTCAAGGAGGAGGATGTCCGTGAAAAGCTAGAAGGCCTCCAGGGGTATGCCTGATGATTGAAGGACTCCTCCTGTATTCAACGGGTGTCCTCGTTGGGGATGCGGGGTTAACTTTGGTGTGTGCTTTGGGAACTCTGTTCTTTTATTCAACAGGTATCCTCGTTGGAGAACTTTGGAGTCATCCTGCATTTTGCACCCAAGAGCTTGGGATCACCTGTCCTGCTATCTGGTGGGTTATCCTTATTCGGGGGACAGGGACGTGTCTGGCATTTGGGGTGAACCGTGGCTATACCTGCGTTCGTGATTCAAGGGAGATAGCTGTAGCGGAATGTTATCCTTGCGCAGGGAGATGCATTATCCGTGAAGTCCTGCGATTACAAACGAGCCTTGGGCCTTCGCGGTTGGGCCTCATAGTTGGACATTCCTAAAGCTAGCGGAAGATGGATTCTGGACCGGGCTTAGGAATAAGAAGTCTAAGCCCATTAGATTTCTTGTTCCCCAAGAACTACGTGGGCTTGATTCCCTATAAATAGGGATATGTAGGCAAATTGTAAGGGGTCGGAAGTGAGAGCCATAAGGAGCCACCACCAACCCTAAGCAATCTCAGCCCCTAATTCATCACAACCACCACACTCCGCTCACTTTTCAGGCGAAGAACCACCATCGTAGATCTTTATTTCGGCGACAAACCTCAAACTTTGTTGATACCAAATTCCTCCATCAACAAATTGGCGCTAGAAGGAGGGGTGCTGATCAAGATCATAATCTCAGAAGGAAGAGATGTTTCACCATGATGAAGGTTCTTAAAAAAAATCTAAAGGATAACCATGGACTAGGTTGCAGGCTGCGACCACGAAGAAGATCCATGGACGACGCTTTCCAACTGAGGAGTCAAGAGAGATTGAAGGTGATGACCTCTTGTCAATGATGATGGACAAGGATAACCGGGGGTGGCTCTGCACGAGATCTGGAGGAGGACGCTTCATCTTCAGAGAGCTCCCTCAAGGAACTACGAACTTAACCTTCATACCACAGGGCGGCCTGACCCAACAACCAAAACCCATGTGCGTCCAAATTTTTTAGGGCATGCCATTT
>NW_027420075.1:0-43940 GCF_009905375.1 Apium graveolens
ATAAAGTTACGAGATACTTTATTTAGTCCGATATATATCCAAATATATATCTCTTAAACATTTCCTGGAACCTCTGTTATGTAAAGTATGAACAGAGCTGGTAACATCCAATGAATTTTGGAAAGGAAAAGAATTTTGGCATAAACCCGATATCTTGCTGATCAGGCAACGATACCAATAAGTAACCTTTTCTACTAGTAGATGGATGAATCCCCCACCGGTCATCACCCTGGCCACATAAGGTCCTTGTGCTGGACCACCACCCGGCCTCTTACGCGTTGATGGACTGCCACCCAGCCACTTACACTTTGATAGACCGTACCCCGGCCTGTCGCTTATGCCGACTCAATTAGATGGGCTTACTTCCCGAACGTTGGGTAAGTAATCAATTCATTTGTTTTCTCAAAACAGCAACCACGTTGCGAATGTAAAATGCACCACAGAGCTGGATCCCCCAGGTTTTGAGCGAGTATTTAAATCCCCTTTGAAAGGAAGATCTTAAATATAAAAATGAGTTTTGGGGTCCACTCTAACTTTAAAAATCATTTTGAAGACTCGAAAACATTTTAAGAATGTTTGGAGTACTGCTGATTTATTAAAATAAATCAGTCCCGATATATTAGAAAATATATGAATAATATATTTAAATAATATTCTCATAAAGATAATCCTTATAAAAATAATCGAAGTAGAAGTTTTAAAACTTATACTTGAAATGGATATTAAATAACCAAAGATATACTTATATGAAAGTACTATCTTTATTTGAATAATCGAAAATAAGTATGATTCTTGACACCTTATTCTTTAATAAAATAAAGAATATATTTCAGTAATAAGCGGAGTCATAATACCTCGAATGAATATTATAAATAATATTCATTAAATAAAATAAAGGAGTCATACATCCTCAAATGAATATTCAAATAATATTCAATTAATAAAATAAAAGGAGTCATAAGTCCTCGGATGAATATTCGAAATAATATTCAATAATAAAATAAAGGAGTCATAAGTCCTCGGATGAATATTCAAATAATATTCAATAATAAAATAAAGGAGTCATAAGTCCTCGGATGAATATTCGAAATAATATTCAATAATAAAATAAAGTTATCGAATAAACCTTATTCGATTAATAGTTTTGAAAACTATAACCATATATATATATAAATATATTATAAAATCTACTCGGGATCCTCGACTCCCGGTTTTAGAAAATGTTTTCACCTTTGGGTCCCTATACTAAGGGTATATGCAATTTACCGCTATTCTCTAGCATAGGTATTATCAACTGAACCAACAGATATAAATGGCAAGAATACGAAACAGGCATGCATATTTACCATATCACATGCTACAATATATCGCAAGTGTCTTACCAACTGCCTATTACACCTTACATAAATGTTTCATACTTCAATTAGTCCTTTAAGGTCTTTAACCTATGTTTCAAAGTAAGGCAAGGGGTAAGGGTTCGTTCGCGAAACGTCGTTACTTAAAACGGCCGTTTCTCCTAAACCGTTCATCGGAATCAAATGAACCACATATCAAAATGAAGCTCGTAACATGAACTATCTAAACATGGCAATGGTCAAAACCTAGCAGTGAGTTCAAGGGTTCTGATGTAAGAACAAAAAACAGTCTACGGTAAATCGGGCATTATGGCGGCTATGTTTACCGCGATTTCCCAAATTTATACCATTCCAAAACAACCACCAATCAACCCAAATCATCATACAACCAACATCCATCCAAAACACACTCATTGCTTTTTTCCTTTAGGTAAATCAGTCAATTTCCAAGTATTGTTAGGAGATAAAGCTACTAATTCTTTGTTCATTGCTTCAATCCAAGAGGATGTTGTGAAGCTTCTGAATAAGGGAAGGTTCAATTATATCACATATCTTAGAGATAATACATTTCTTCTCACAAGGAAGGTCAGAAAACTGTACTAGATTACACCAGTGATTAGACAGCAAAACTGTATTGCAGTAAAAATCTTTAAGTATCCAGGAGGCTTATGATATCTGGTTGATTGTCTTAAAGAAGGCAGATGAGTATCCAGAACAGAAGTATTGATATCATGCACTAAAGAAGGGTCAGTCGAAGAAATACTATTAGTATCATGAGTATTTGAAGAATTAGGAGTATTTGAGAGATCAATGTAAGAATTCAAAGTTGGACTGTTAGTATCAACTGAACTAGCGTTTCATCAGAACAAGAAACATTTACTCATGATTAATGATAGATGAAAAAGGAGTGACAGAAGAAAGATAAATGACTGTTGGATAAGATGAAGCGGAAGTTTCATTTTGAAATAAGAAGGGAAAATGTTTTTTAAAGAATGTGACATCTCTGGAAGTAGTCACTTTGTTTGTAGCAATGCCTAAAACCTTTTATCCTTTAATATGTATTAGGAGTATCCTAAAAATACCCCAGGAACAGCTCGAGGATGAAATTTGGTTCTGTGGACAGTTAGAGTGTTAACAAACATAAGCAACCAAATGTTCTAAGATGGTCTAATTCTGGAGGTTGATTAAAAAGTTTGAAATAAGGAAAGTGATTATTGATACTAGCTAATGGCATTTGATTAATCAAATAGGTTGCACAAAGAATACACTCATCCCAATATCGAAGAGGTACTTTAGACTGGTAAGATAAAGCTCGAGCAGTTTCAAGCAAGTGTTTGTTGCTTTCTTTCTACTACCCCATTCTGTTGGGGTGTGTATGCACAACTTTGTTGATGAAGAATACCTTGCTTTTGACAGAAAACTTGCAAATCACCTTCACAAAACTCCTTTGCATTGTCAGATCTATACTTTGAATCTTAGTTTTGAACTGAGTTTCACATAGGCAGCAAATTTCAACAAAACAAAAATAACCTCAGATTTAGGTTTTAACAAATGAACACAAGTAAATCGGTTGTAAGCATCAACCACAGTTAAAAACTGATTACAACCATTTGGAGTTTTTGTTTGATATGGTCCCCAGATATCTAAATGGATCAATTCAAATACACCTTTTGTTTTGATACAACTACAAGAAAAAGACTTTCTAGTCTGTCTTGCTGCAGGACAAACTTGACAGATGAATTGATTGGCACAATTTTTGGTATCACATTATGGATTACTAGCTTGAGATGAGAAAATGGTTTATGCCACATCCTTAGATGCCATAACTGGGCTTCTTCAACTATTGTGCAACATATTTGTGACTCGGTTTCTTCAGGTTCAGTATGATATAATCCATTGTGAAGACTACCAAGAAGCATTTGATTCCTCTGTGAAAGGCCCTGAACATAACACTTGTCATGAATGAAAACTACTTGACAACTCAAATCCTTACATAACCTCTTAACCGAAATCAGATTGAAATAAAACTCAGGAACATAAAGTACATTATATAAAATGATGTCATTATTTAGAGATATTTTCTTATATGAGTTATCTGAACTTTTCTCCCATCTGGAACAGTAATGAACTTATTGCTACCAGTAACTAATTTGTAATCTTTAAATAGATCAATATTAGAGCAAATATGATATGTTGCCCCACTGTCTATAATCCAATCTTTATCATATTTAGACATAAGACATATATTTCCTGCTAGAAGAGCATGAGTGTTCTAAGAGTCCTCATTTTGCTTGACAGAAGAAAAACCAGATTGCTGACGTTTGTTTAACATTTCCAGAAATTGATTGTACTGAGCAGCAGAAAAAGTGGTGGAGGATGAGCCTTCTTCTTTAATCAAATCAGCTTGAATTGTAGCAGCAACCTTCTTATCCCTGTTAGATTTGAACCCTGGTGGAATCTTGCAATGAGTGCGGAAATATTGAGGTTTTCTCCCAGGAGCACCTGCCTGAACTCCTTTTGTAGTTTTGTTAGGTACAAACTGATTCTTGTTAAACATACTTTGTGGCTTAAAATTCTTGAAATTTTTCTTCTTTGAAAAACAGGCTAAAGATTCAGTTTGACTTGTCACAGATGATAACTCCTTGTGTATTTCTTCTTGAGCAAAGAGCCTATAAGCATTAGCGATGTTAGGCATAGGATATTGCATCAATATATTCCCTCTCACAGATGCAAATTCTTCATTTAGTTTCATTATAAATTGAATCATTCTTTGATCTTGCTGCATCTGATAAACCCTATGTTCCAGATTACATGTGCATTTCAAACAGGTACAAGTAGGAAACGGATTTGCATCATTGACTGCATCCCAAATCATTTTAATTTTAGTGAAGAATTCAGATATATTATTAGAACCTTGACTCAATTCAGCTAACTGCTGCTCCAGTGAATACACTTGTGTCATGGATGTATAGCCAAACCTTTCCTCTAGTTCAATCCAAATTTCACGCGCACTTTTGAGAAACAGAACACTTTTAGCTATCACATCATCCATATTGAACAACAACCAAGCACACACTAGATCATTACACCTTTCCCAGGCTTTATACTCAACTGTAGTTGGTTCAGGCTTGCTTATAATACCATCAACAAAATCGATTTTAATCTTAGCTAATAGACTTAGCATCATCGAACATTTCCAGTTATTGAATCCAGTATCATTGAATTTGACGGATACTAACTGAGTAGTATTAGAATCAGAAGGATGAATGAAATAAACACGGGTAGGATCCTTATTAGGTGGTAAACACGGTCTAGATCTAGTTTCAGACATAGTGAATCGAGTAATGAATTGATTTATTTTTGAAGATTGGTGAATTAACAACAAATCATTGCTTAGATTGAAGAGAATCAGAATATACTGGTCTAATCACAAAATTAACAATAAATCGTTGCTTAAATTGAAGAGAATCAAAATATACTGATCTAATCACAATTTTGATGAAGAAAATTAATGAATTAACGATAGATCGTTCCCAAATTCTATAAACAACTAATATGCACACACAAAACATTTATACATCTCAACCAATATCAACAAAACACTAATCGTTACTAATCGCAAAGCTTGAAATCAGAAATTATTATGAACAATGAAATTGCTAGGAAATATCGATGACGACGAATCGAATAAATCGACGATCTATATAATGAAGAATTGAAGACAAGAACAAGATCACCTGAAAAGAACACCGATTAACTGTTGATTTTGATTGAAATCATGCTCTGATACCATGATGATAATGCAAATATAATGCATTGAAGGTGTAGAAATGAGAACTAGAAGATATTATTTTCTATAATCCATCTGAATCTGTTTTACAAACTTAACAAATTATGAAGAAGAAGAATAGAGTCTTATACACACTACTACCACTTTTGTCACTTTTTCAATGACTATATATACTGCAAATTGTGTCCACAGAATTTATAACAGAATGTTGAGCTGTAATTAGCTGAGCTGGGCATTAGCTGGCAGAGATGAGGTCAGAGATGAGGTGGCTAGAGTAATGGTTGAACGTATAGGACCAACAGAATTTGCATACATGGATATGCCGAAGGAAATGAAAGACTTAGGTTTTACAGAATTATTTCTACAGTGACTGAGTTTATATTATCGGTTTCGCTAAACTGTGAACACTTGGAAATAATTCTACCAGTATGTTGTTATTTCAAATTAATGTGAAAAATGAAAATTGTATTGAATGAATAAAATGTACAGATTGTTTTGAGTTATATACAAGTTTACAAGAACAAACTTTTAGGCGGGAAGTAACTAACTCTCAACTAGATTAAATGTCTAATCTACCCTTAACTAATTTCTAACTTAACCACTATCTATCTTATGCAGTCTAATACCCTCCTTCAAATTGGCAGGTCTGAACATGTTTCGAACTCCCAATTTGCTCAATAAATACGTTAGTCTTGCAGCTATCAAAGGTTTAGTAAGTAGATCAGCTGGTTGCTGTTTGGTAGACAAGTACACAGGTTGCACCAGCCCTTCCTTGACTTTATCTCTGATGAAATGACATTCCAGCTCGATATGCTTTGTCCTCTTATGAAGAACTAGATTTTCAGCTATGTGAATTGCAGATGTATAATCACAATACAAAGGAACTGGTGTAGGAATCTTGAAATATATTTCTTTGAATAGATTGTACAACCAAGTGACTTCACATAGTATAGTTTCCAAAGCTCTGTATTCCGCCTCTGCAGAAGATCTTGCTATTGTATTCTGCTTTTTGCATTTCCATGAAATAAGTGAATCTCCTAACATGACACAATATCCAGACAATGATCTTCTAGTCATAGGACATGTAGCCCAATCAGCATCACAAAAAGCTTTCAATTTTAATGGACTTTTAGCTGATAAAAACATACCTTGGCCAGGATTACCCTTTATGTACCTTACTAATTTCAGTGCAGCCTTCCAATGAACATCTGTTGGTGCAGCCATAAACTGACTCAATATATGCACTGGATAAGAAATGTATGGTCTGGTAATTGTCAAATAAATCAACTGCCTAACCAATCTTCTGTATTGCATAGCATCAGGAAAAGATGTTCCAGAATCATACTGGAGATTATGTTGAGCTTCCATGGTTATAGCACTTGGATTTGCAGCTAACAGACCTGTATTCTCCAGCAAATTCATTGCATACTTCCTTTGATGTATATATATGCCTTCTGAAGACCTTGTTATTTCAAGTCCAAGAAAATAGTTCAAGTGTCCTAAATCTTTCAGTTTGAACTTAGAAGCAAGAAACTCTTTTATCTTTCCAATTTGCTTGACATAAGAACCAGCCAGTATTATGTCATCAGCATAAACCAGCAATACTGTAACTGAAGTAACTGAATGTAGATAAAATATAGAAGCATCTCCCCTTGATTGTGTAAAGCCAAATTGGATAACAGCATCAGAAAGCTTATCAAACCACTGACAGGATTAGTGCCAACAAAAGAAGCAGGAATAGGCACACCTGGAGGCAATCTCATGTACACTTCTTCATGAAGATCTCCATTTAAAAAAGCATTGGTAATGTCCAACTGATTAATATGCCAGTTTTGAATAGCAGCAATGGATAGTACCATTCTGACAGTGGCCATTTTAGCTACTGGTGGAAAGGTTTGAAAATAATCCACTCCTGCAGTCTGTGTAAAACCTTGAGCCACCAATCTGGCTTTATATCTTTCCAAAGTACCATCAGATTTATACTTGACTTTATAAATCCATTTACAACCCATTGCCTTCTTGCCGGGAGGAAGAGAAGTAATTTGCCAAGTATTATTGGCTTCCAAAGCACTCAGTTCTAATTGCATTGCTTTACACCGGTTAGAATCTTTTATAGCTTGAGAATAAAATAAGGTTTCAGGGATGACAGTGGAATTTGCTACAAAAGCCTGATAAGTTGGTGTAAAACCTTGCACGGAATCAACAATATGAAGTGGATATGTAACAGTTGTGGCACAAGTCTTATTAAGAATTGTTGGAAGACCTGTATAATCTGAGAACTTAACTGGTAATTGTTTTACTCTAATAGGTCTAGAACTTTTCTCAGGTATAGGTAATACTGTAGCAGAACCACTATCAGAAGAAGATATATGATCAGTGTTATCAGAATCATGAGAATTATCAAGATGAGAATTAGCAGAAGGTGAAGTATCATGAGAATGATGTGAATCATATGAAATAGAAGGAAAATGATGATGTTCCAGCTCAGTGTGTGCAGAAGATGGAGTATTTGACAATTACTAAATCATCAATAAAAGAAGAATCTGAAGGAAACATGGTTGAAGTAATGGAAACAGATGTAGTATAGGGAAAAACATTCTCATAAAAGACAACATCTGTAGACACAAACTTATGACATGTTTCAATATTAATGAGTTTGTAGCCTTTTTGATGTTGAGGATATCCAATGAACACATATTTAGTTGCTCTTGGAGCAAACTTATCTGCTCTCTTAGACAAGGTAGAAGCATATGCAAGACAACCAAATACTCTCATATGATCATAGAGAGGTGGTTTATGAAAAAGTATTTCATAAGGAGATAAGTTGTTTAAGATTTTAGATGGAGTTTTGTTTATGATATAAGTGGTAGTGAGTAAACAATCTCCCCAAAGATGAATTGGAACTTTTGAATTGAATTTGAGAGCTCTTGCAACAGAAGAAGATGTCTGTGTTTTCTTTCAGCCCTTCCATTTTGTTGAAGAGTCTCAACACAAGAACTTTGATGATCAATTCCATAAGACTGAAACAATTTTGTAAGATCTTTATTAAAAAAATTTGAGCCATTATCAGATCTCACAATTTTAACTAAGGCTTTGAAATGATTCTTAATGTGAATCAGAAAATTAGAAAAAATTAAGAATACTTGAGATTTATTTGATATCAAGAAGGTCCAGGTACATCTACTACAGTCATCCACTATAGTAAGAAAAGAATTACAAGTAAAATATGTCTTATACTTGTAAGGCCCCCACAAATCACAATGTAACAAATGAAAAGGTTCAGTAGAATGACTAGTACTAGCTGGAAAAGAAGACCTGATTTGTTTAGCAAAATGACAAACATCACAAGGAATAAAACTACAGAACTCAACTTGAGTAGCAATAGCACTAATCTTCTGCATTACAGGAAAAGGTATGTGACCTAATCTAGAATGCCAAAGTTTTGAATTGTCTGAATGAGCAGCATTACAGTGAGCTGAAACTTGAGGAAACAGAGAAGTGAATTGTGATGAAGTTGGTAGAAGTAACTTGTACAGTGAACCTTGGAGTTTACCAATCCCCAATGTTTTCTTCATTATACAGTCCTGAATAACACACAGATGAGATAAAAATTGAAGTGTGCAAGGCACAGATAAAGTCAGTTTACTGACAGAAATCAAGTTGAATTGGAAACTAGGTACCAAAAGAACATCATAAAGAGTAAGTTCAGATGTTAACACTATAGTTCCTTTAAGTTTAACCTTTGTAAACTCTCCATTAGGTAAGTGTGTATGTGTCTGTCTCTGTAAAGCTAAGAAGCAACAAGAACAATATGAAGAGGTTATGAAAGTTACTCAGTTTTTGATTGGATTAAATGAAGTTTACACTAATATTCGTGGTCAATCCTTATGATGAATCCTATCCCTCCACTAACAACTGTTTTGTCACTATTGCAACAAGAAGAACACCAGAGAAATTATGTAGCTCTGTCAAACACTACTGACTGAGTCTGCTGCTCTTATGAGTAAAGCTAGGTTTCCTAGATCTGATTTCAAGAAAACTGATGTTAAGATGCCTGATGGAAGGAGGTTTAATCTGGAGTGCACTTATTATCATGGAAAGAATCATACTAAGGATCGTTGTTTTCATTTGATTGGTTTTCCACCAAAGAATAAGCAAAATGTTGCTCCTGCTAAGGCTAATCATCAGGAGAACAATTTTGTTGCTCAAATTGCTGCTTCATCCACAGTGCCAACCTCTACTGAGAAAGTTGAAAGCTCTGCTGGTCCTGAAAACTCTGTTGGAAATTGTTTGTCTGATATTCAGTATCAACAGTTATTGAATCTTCTAAATCAAAGTCAATTGTCTCAAACAAACTTTGAACCACCTCAATCAGGTACTCTGTCTCGTTCCTGTTCACTTCTGTATGCCTTGTTAATTGTCATGCCTCTAGAGATTGGATTCTTGATTCAGGAGCAACAGACCATATTACATGTTGTCATGATTTGCTCTCTAATCTTCTTGCTTGTGATATTGATATATGTTCATCTTAAATTTTATGTAATATCCATAAATAGTAAGATTTTCTTGTGCAAGAGAGCTTAAAGCCTTTTTTAACACAAAAATGTGTGGACCATTACTCTGAGAGAAACGCATATTGATATCATCCCAAACATCACTTGCAAGAGCAATGTAAACAAGACTAGAACGAATCTCAGGAACAACAGAGTTAAGAAGCCAAGTAATTATCATATCATTGCAACGCTGCCAATGTGCAAGATAAGAAGATGATTCAGAAGGAACCTTGAATTTTCCGGTAACAAAACCAAGTTTATTCTTCGCTAAAAGTGCAAGAGACATCGATCTTTTCCATTCATTGAAGTTTTCACCATTCAAGACACTAGTAACAAGAACTTGACCAGGATGATCTAAAGGATGTAGATATAATGGATGACTCGCATCCAAAGTAACTGACTGATATGAACTTTCAAGATCAGATTCTGGAGTTTTTGTAGCATCTGTAGAATTATCCGTCGATGTAGACATAATGTTTGATGAAATGTCACACAGAGAGAGATTGATAGAAAAAGAAAATGATCGTAAAATGATCGAATTCAATCAATTTTACTATGATTACTATCAACAACCAGTAGAATGATTGTTGCAAATAGAAACACTGAACTTTACTACTGAAAGAACGAAAAACAAGAATGAAAAAAACTTGATTGAAGCTTTAATGGCGGAAAAAGATGTAACAAACTAAAGAAACAGAGATCATAGCTCTGATACCATGTAGAATTTCTAATATGAAAAATGAAAATTGTATTGAATGAATAAAATATACAGATTATTTTGAGTTATATACAAGTTTACAAGAATAAACTTTTAGGCGGGAAGTAACTAACTCTCAACTAGATTAAATGTCTAATCTACCCTTAACTAATTTCTAACTTAACCACTATCTATCTTATGCAGTCTAATAAAATTGTCCGGCTTTTACTGTGTTTAATTAGGAGGCCTAAGTTTTATTCATTTTACTGGTAAAATACCGTTGAGTTTAAGCAGCCTCATGTAGTTCTTTCATTTTAGTTAAAAGTTTAAATCTCTCTGTTCATGGTTATTTTATTTTATGATGACATGAACGCAAATTTCTTCTAAATAAGACATAATTTCTAGTTAATTTTATTAAAAAAAACTTTTTCAAATAAAACATAAATGCAAACTTTCCTCTTGACAGATCATTAACCTCAACAACACTGTTCGTAGTCATCTTTCATACAAAGTATGGAACGTGAACTTTATCGACACATTAGCGTATTTGAATTTAAATAGCTTTTTATATAATTATTAAGCAAAAACAAAATTAGGTTTTTTATTACTTATTTGATAGAAAAAGAGTTATAAGTGTTGCCAACTCCATCTCGTCTTACAGTTACTCATCCTTCAAAATCTTCTCGTGCTAGACAATTGCCTTTTAAATTCTCTTACTATACTGGTCTTCCTTCACATTTTTGCAACCAATATTACCTTAATGCTTGTACTACCTTACCTACATATGTGGTTGATCCGCCTTTTGATGCATCCACAGTGGTGTTCATGTCCTCTCAAAGTTTCTGAGCCACCTACTTATAAACAAGCTGTCAAACTGTCTGCTTGGTGTGAAGTTATGAGTGTCAAATTGGCAGCTCCAGAAGCCAACCAAACTTGGTCGATTAAGCCTTTACCACCTGGTAAGAAGATGGTGGGTTGTAAATGGTTATATAAGGTCAAGTATCTTGCTAATGGAGATGTAGATCGTGACAAGGCTCGTCTTGTTGCAAAGGGATTTACTCAAACAGCTGGGTTAGATTATTTTGAGACATTTGCTCCGGTAGTCAAGATGTCTACTCTTCATTTATTGTTTACTTTATCTGCTAAGCACAACTGGTATATCAAGTATCTTGATGTCACGAATGCTTTCCTTCATGGTATTTTAGATGAGAAAGTATATATGGCTTTGCTACCTGAGTATCATCTGTCAGCTGGTCTACTTTCTGAGTTTCCAAATCAACATTTGGTTTGTAGGCTGCTTAAGTCAATTTATAGACTTAAGCAAATACCTCGACGATTATAACACCCCCAGATCCGGGGTCAGGGATCCGGGTCGTCACGGTCTTTCTTTCCACAATATCACTTCACTTAATTAATAATAATTAACCTTATGCTGTGACCCCACGCTAACACACACCACAACCCGTTATAGTCTCAGAGATGAAATTGAAATAAGTACAAGTCTTTGAATCCATAATTTAAAAGTTATTACAACCCAAAATGATTACTTAATAAGTTTACAATTAATTGTCATTATCTGCCACAAGTTATAATTATACATAATTGATTCTCAAAAGTAGAATGCCTGATCTACCAATAGATCTTCCTCTGCAGCTATAGCAGCTACAACATCAACGGGAAGACGCGGGACGCTTCCCACGCGCTTGCGCTGGGTCTGCTGGAGTCTGGCCATCTTTCCTAACTGTTGTTGTGTGATGAAGAAATAAAGCAAGAGTGAGCCTTACAGCTCGCAAGATAATATATAGTGATAACCATAATACAAGTATATAAATGGATACTTACTAGAATCTTTTATCAAAAGTAAGATAATTACTTACTGGATATAAGCTTAAAGGAAGATGAAGTTACCAAATACTTCACTATACTTATATCATTTATAAGGCTACTTGAACTACCACTGTTCAAAGTATTATAGGTTTTAAAAAAAAAGTCATCCCATAGATGAGACCACAAGTTAAGACTTGAATAGATTCAATCTTTGAAATATTATTGAATGAAATAAAGTTACGAGATACTTTATTTAGTCCCGATATATATCCAAATATATATCTCTTAAACATTTCCTGGAACCTCTGTTATGTAAAGTATGAACAGAGCTGGTAACATCCAATGAATTTTGGAAAGGAAAAGAATTTTGGCATAAACTCGATATCTTGCTGATCAGGCAAAGATACCAATAAGTAACATTTTCTACTAGTAGATGGATGAATCCCCCACTGGTCATCACCCTGGCCACATAAGGACCTTGTGCTGGACCGCCACCCGGCCTCTTACGCGTTGATGGACTGCCACCCAGCCACTTACACTTTGATAGACCGTACCCCGGCCTGTCGCTTATGCCGACTCAATTAGATGGGCTTACTTCCCGAACAGTTGGGTAAGTAATCAATTCATTTGTTTTCTCAAAACAGCAACCACGTTGCGAATGTAAAATGCACCACAGAGATGGATCCCCCAGGTTTTGAGCGAGTATTTAAATCCCCTTTGAAAGGAAGATCTTAAATATAAAAATGAGTTTTGGGGTCCACTCTAACTTTAAAAATCATTTTGAAGACTCGAAAACATTTTTAAGAATGTTTGGAGTACTGCTGATTTATTAAAATAAATCAGTCCCGATATATTAGAAAATATCTTAATATTATTATTTAAATAATATTCTCATAAAGATAATCCTTATAAAAATAATCGAAGTAGAAGTTTTAAAACTTATACTTGAAATGGATATTAAATAACCAAAGATATACTTATATGAAAGTACTATCTTTATTTGAATAATCGAAAATAAGTTTGATTCTTGACACCTTATTCTTTAATAAAATAAAGAATATATTTCAGTAATAAGCGGAGTCATAATACCTCGAATGAATATTATAAATAATATTCATTAAATAAAATAAAGGAGTCATACATCCTCAAATGAATATTCAAATAATATTCAATTAATAAAATAAAAGGAGTCATAAGTCCTCGGATGAATATTCGAAATAATATTCAATAATAAAATAAAGGAGTCATAAGTCCTCGGATGAATATTCAAAATAATATTCAATAATAAAATAAAGGAGTCATAAGTCCTCGGATGAATATTCGAAATAATATTCAATAATAAAATAAAGTTATCGAATAAATCTTATTCGATTAATAGTTTTGAAAACTATAACCATATATATATATATATAAATATATATATATAAAATCTACTCGGGATCCTCGACTCCCGGTTTTAGAAAATGTTTTCACCTTTGGGTCCCTATACTAAGGGTATATGCAATTTACCGCTATTCTCTAGCATAGGTATTATCAACTGAACCAACAGATATATATGGCAAGAATACGAAACAGGCATGCATATGTACCATATCACATGCTACAATATATCGCAAGTGTCTTACCAACTGCCTATTACACCTTACATAAATGTTTCATACTTCAATTAGTCCTTTAAGGTCTTTAACCTATGTTTCAAAGTAAGGCGAGGAGTAAGGGTTCGTTCGCGAAACGTCGTTACTTAAAACGGCCGTTTCTCCTAAACCGTTCATCGGAATCAAACGAACCACATATCAAAATGAAGCTCGTAACATGAACTATCTAAACATGGCAATGGTCAAAACCTAGCAGTGAGTTCAAGGGTTCTGATGTTAAGAACAAAAACAGTCTACGGTAAATCGGGCATTATGGCGGCTATGTTTACGCGATTTCCCAAATTTAAACCATTCCAAAACAACCACCAATCAACCCCAAATCAATCATACAACCAACATCCATCCAAAACACACTCCAACAGCCCCAACAACTCAATATTATCAACTTTATACTACCCTCAAACATGAACTAAAAGCTATACTTAAGTTCATTAACTAATTAACAAGATTTACAACTCCAAAAACACCACAAAACCAACTAATCTCTACAAACTCAACCAAAATTTAAACAAACAAGCCTCATGCTTCACATATACTATATCAATCATATTCATTCCTAATTACTCAAAACCAAAGCTAGGGTTTGGAGTTTATACCTTCCTTAGAGCTTTTAATCCATGAAAGATCCTTGAAATGCCCATGGAAGCCTTAATCTAACCTCCTACAAGCTTGTTCTTTCAAAGAAATCAAGAACACAAAAATTAATTTCAAGAAAGTACTATTCACCATCTTCTTCCATGATTTATAGAAAAAGATTGGCTTGGAATTGGAAGCTTAAACTTATAGGAAGTATGTAACTATCCATGGGGAAGCTTAGATAAATACCTTGCTAAATAGTAAGTGGTGGAGCTTGGATCTTCATTTTTTAAGAAAAGGGGCCGAGAGCTTCATGAAGAAAATGGGGGTTTTGTGTTTTTTGATGAAAATGAAATGTTTTGGCTTGGTTGGTTGCTTTTTGTCTTGTTTTTTGGTTAATTACCTTTCTAGCCTTGACTTTGTGTGGTTTTAAATCAACCACATCTTCTTCCCCTTATGTCATGCTTATGTCACATTGCTATGTCATCATCCCTTCTAATCTCTTTGATTAGCTTCTCATTGTTTGCCTAATGACCGCTGATCTGTTATACGGTTCGCTTAACTTTCGTTTTCGTTTATCGTTTGAGGGATCATACCCGGGATCTTATTACTTAGATTCCCTTAACCTTTCTCAATATATTGTATTCCTTTTATGATCCTCTCTTATAATCCTTTAATTTAAATCATTTTTATCATGTTACCTTATACTCAATTCTTTCCGTATCTAGTGGATTTCCGGGAAAATCAAAGTGTTCGGAATTGGATTCTGACGATCTTTACATACACTTATATACCATATAGAGTGCCAATAAAATCTCAGAATATCCATAAAAGAACCCCTACCTAGTGTGGCATGAAAAGTTTTCTCATTCAGTAAAAACACTATTCATAAGGGTTTCAAAAATTTTCCAAAAATTGGGGTTATTACAGTCTCCCCTCCTTAAAAGGATTTCGTCCCGGAATCAGATAGAAAATGAATAGGGATACTCTCTTAGCATTGCACTTTCTGACTCTCGAGTAAATTTTCCCACATTGTGGTCCTTCCATCAAACTCTGAATAGTTTGATAACCCTTCTCCTAAGCACTTGTTCCTTTTCGATCTATAACCCTTTCTGGTTGCTCCCTATAGGTTATGTCTGGTCGCATGCCTATGCGCTCATATGCCCCTATTTATCTGGCATCCGAATTACACTTCCTTAACATTGATACGTGAAACACGTTATGACTTGCTACCTGTTCGGGGGTAGGGCTAGCTCATATGCTAACTTCCCAAAATGTCTTAATACATCCAAGGGTCCGACAAATTGTGGACTTAGCTTTCCTTTCTTTCCGAATCTCATCAATCCTTTCCAAAGGTTTCCAAGGGGATACCTTTAACAACACTAGGTCCCCTACTTCTATTCTTTGTCCTTTCGTGTCAAATCAACATACTTATCATATCCATCTTGGGCTACTACCAGCCGTCCTCTGATTAGATCTATCATATCCTTGGTCCTTTGGACCACTGCTGGTCTGAGCATCTTGCGCTCTACAACTTCATCCTAACATAAGAGAGATCGACATTGTCTTCCCTCAAGGATCTCATAAGGCGATACCTCAATACTGACATATGATCTATTGTTGTAAGAAAACTCAATCCTTGTTAAGTGATCATTCCAATTTCTTTCAAGTCTATTGCACTGACCCTCATCGTAGCTTCTAGAATTATAGCTTTTGCTTCTCAATACCCACTCTTTTCCAGTTCGTAATCGCTATTATCTTCCGTTCCTAATATTATACTGGTTACACCTTTGCTCGTTACCATTTTATAACCTTTTAATACACGCGTCAACCTTAGTATCAGGAATGTGTCTCCATTCCGAATACCACCATAACTTTACTACTCCTTTTTCAGCTGTTTCTATTTCCCAAAGTTTGATCAATCATATAGAAGTAAAGGAATTTGTTGAGAGATCACTATGATCATGAACACTTGTTATATCGCATAGTTAGTACAGAAGGTGGCCAGCCTTTAGTACTTGACAAGCAATTAAACAATAGATGGTATCCTACTAGGCTTCTATCACACAGATAGATAGTCATTCGGCAATACCTCCCCTTCTGGAAGGGTTGTTCTTCTCAGCTTACATGAAATGAAAAGAAGAGAAAAGAATGAACTGAAGAGAATTGTATATATAAAAAAATATACTGCCACAAAATATCTGGCTTGGAACCTACCTCTGAACTATAGAGGTTTGTCATAGGAGAACAAAACATATATGTATTTATATCAACATCAAGTATTATAGCATCGTATTTCACATGCCTAAATATTTTTGCTATTCCGTCCATCATTCTATGGACCCATGTTCTTCCTCGAGCTTATACACAATCACCTTTGAAACTCCCTCGATATTGAAAATCGAACCTGGGATCTCATTCTAGACATCATCGTTACTAGAATTCTATGCTTGCATCACAACCTTCCTCGTATAGTAATACGATTCTCTATTGATAGAAGGAATAAATATTCAATAGGTAGATACTCTACTTAATTAATCTATCAATGATAATTTATACACTACCATGACCCGATTAGTGGTACTTAATCTCAACCTCCATTCCAATACAACTCTCATGGTTGTAATCAGCTCATTACTCGCAGAATCATTGCTGCCTTACTATGGTCCACCACTGACCTACTGTCATCATTCACTTTCCATGAAATCTTAATATCTAACCATACGGAGTCCATACATGTCGTATAGAATACTTCTAAGGAGTTAACATAACCACCAATCGTAATTCATGAAGAACACTCCAAACTCTGACGTACTTTCATGACATGAAGTAGATAAAATTGCAGAAGAGTTTCAATCAAAGTAACGATAGCAGGTTAATACCATTCTTAATCATATGCCTTCAATAGAAGACTTAACTCAAAGGTTCGTTTAGTCCTTTTTGAAACATGGTCCTGGATTATTCTCAAGATAGTACCTTCTGAGATAGATAGCCCGCTCATGGTGATTACACAAATTAAACCTTTACCAAACTACTATTACGGTTGGGTATTGCACAGTCATCAGAAGGAATGTCAATCTTCCAAACCATAATACAACCTGCATAGCTTTAACCATCATCACTATATTCCTTTGGCACAAGCGCCTATAATTATCCTCTTACCTTTAAAGTGTCGGCCACCTCTTTGGCCTTTCCTGATAGTAAAATTTCCTTACAGTCAATGTCATTTTAACCACCTCCAAATAAATTTTCTACCTTATTTCAATCACAGCTTATGTGAAGATGTTTTCCTTAAAATCTTATGAGTAAAAAAAAATTACCATTTTTCCATAAGTTATTGCCTCAGTCTTTAGAGGTTAATCACTGTCATGACTGACTCTCAATCATAATTAGAACATCTTTTATCTTAAGTCCTAATTGCCCTGAACAATTTCGACCATTACTGGTTCGATCCATACCTTCTCGTGGTTTAACACGTGCCTCACTTGGCATCAATATAATTACGTCATATTTCCTTTATCAACATTTCTATTCTTGAAAATTTTGAATTTTGCCTTTCTCCTTGTAAAACCTCTAAGGTTATCCTTGAATCGTTCCTCCTGTATTCCCTAGATACAGGGCATATCAAAATACCATTTACTAATACTAAAACCATTGTCTATATACTTCTGAATAATTTCTCCACTGATTCTTAAAGGTTGTTATTAGATTAATCCTTTCCAATTCATACTGTCAAAACTCATACTATCCCTATTAAGGGTGAAATGCCAACCTTTATGCATTCCCCTAGGATTAGTTTTAAGTTACCGATGTTCTATCCTTAATTCCACCTTTAAAAAGGTACATGCATCCTTCCATGGATAAATCAAGTCATATATCCCTGATAAGGGTGTCTTATTCAATCATTCCCACCTCGATAGTATATGCCTAATTTCACAATAACATCTGTATTCAAAATAAGGTCAATCAATATGGCCTCCAAAAGATAACAACGGTTATCCGCTTTTCTTGCCTAATTTGGTAACGATAACAAGGATGTTCTGGAAGATATTGGTCGTGTTCAACGTGAACCTCTTCTTAATAATTCCTTATTTACTTTTGTTGTTTATCTCAACAGTCACCTCAATGTTGGTATATCTTTCATACATGGCGTCTCGCTTTCTGGGTATCAAGCCACCGGTCTTACACTTCACATTCTTGAAGGTCACTTCCTTCATCCAATTTTTCCTAATTTCTTACTTCCTTGCCTCCTCAGTCTATCAGCGTCTCATTATTTATCCTTCGAACTATCTCAAGGTTTCCTCGAATCCTCCCAACTTACAGGGGATAAAATATATGTATCTCTTGTTCCTTCAATCATCAACTTTAACTCATGGTGAATCACCCTCATCCTGATGATTACATACTTTTCTATTTCTATTGCTACGAGTCTTTAGGGTTTCCTCATACCCAACTCCCTTATCATTCCTCAAACTCTATTGCCTTTATATTCCTTTCCACTTCAGTTTCTTTTTATTTTCCTTTCTCTTATCATTAATTCATGAACCAACACAACATAAGCATTGATTTCATACATCCCGTCATTCTGGATTCGTGTCCTCAGAACGAATCTTGATAACTTTTACAACTTAGATTCATAATTCATCATACTCATATGCCTTTGTTCAGGCTCTAAAGCTTTTACACTATCTCCTTATCTTTGGGAATTACTTTCCCGAAAATAATTGACTGAACTTAAATCAATTTATTATAATCTCTTGCTTCGTGCCTTCCTTGGCTTTTCACCAGCGGGTGGTCTCTCTCTTAGGAGGGTAAGTGACAAAAATAGTCTTTTGTGGTTCGTCAATCATTTAGAATCTCAAATGATTCCTGTATTTCCTTTAGCCAGGCTCTTGCCTCGACTGGGTCAGCTTGTTCCTTGGAACTCTGAGAGCTTAGCGACTTATAGGTCCTGAAAGAATTTCCTACCGCATTGTTTCCTCAAGGTGGTGGTTGGGGATAATAGTAAAGGTTTTGTTTAGGTAGATCCATGGATTTCCCAATAGGAGTACCGTCCTGGTTCTCCCTGTCTTGCTCGACTTTGTTTCCTCAGTATGAAATGTTTCATCCTTCTCCCATAATTGGGGTTATCTTATACGTTAAAATCCTCATTTTCCACTCCATTATGTTATGGGCTCCTTCTATATTGATGGCGTCCTCCCTGACTATCACATTTAGGGTTTGCCCTTAATCTTATTCCTTGAACTATGACTTTCATCTAAGATCTCATCTTTAAGCTCTTGAACATTTGGAACCCAAATTCTATAGGAATACCTCATTATTCCCTTATCATCTTTCTCGGTATTAATCTCATATCTATTTGTTGGCTCTCTGCCTTCATTCATCACTCTTTTTTTTTGGCATAATATGATTTTTCCAATAATTCGGGCTGTATTGCAATCTCAAACAGCTTTTCGGTACCGGCTCCGGCTACCTTCACTTCTATTTCCATTTTCTCAAAATCTCTTATAAACTCTCCAAAAGACATTATCATCTTGAGTCTCTCCTTTTTACTAAGGGCATCAGCCACCATATTGGCTTTCCCCGAATGATAAAGAATCTCCCAATCATAATTCTTGATTAGCTCTAACCGCCTCCTCTGGCGTATGTTGAGCTCTTTCTACGTGAAAATGTACTAGAGCACTTATGGCTTAGGTAATTCTCGCACTTCTCACCATACAAGTAGTGCCTCCAATCTTTAGGGCAAAACTATTGCCATGAGCCCAAGCTCATAGGTGGGGATATCGAATTTTATATTCCCTTAATTATCTTGACGCGTACGCGAATTACCTTGCTGTGCTGTATAAGAAGCACCCTAATTCCTTATACGAAGCGTCACTACAATTCACAAAATCTCCTTTTTCATCTGGCAACGCCAACATATGGGTCGCCACCAACCTTTGCTTTAGTTGTTAAAATCTTTTCTCGTATTTTTCTGTCCATTCAAACTTCTTAGTCTTATAAGTAAGCCGCTTCAAAGGGGCTACTATCTTTACAAACTTGAACGAACCTCCGGTAGTGACCGGCCAATCCTACCTCTGGTAGTTTCCCTAACCATGGTCATCAATTCCTCAGTGGTCCTTTATTCATTCTTGTTAGGATCCTCCACGGGATTCTTCTCAGCAACAATCCCTTCTAGGACAACATCCTCAACCGCTACGTCCTCAATATGAATATCATCTGGTCCCTCATTAGGGTGTTCCATTGGATCCACAATCTGATCTCCAATAACTAATAAAACATCATCGCGTTGTTGCTCCTCAACCTCAGGGTTCGGAGTCCCGCTACCATATATGATAATGAACTACGCTTCTATCACGATATTTATAAGGGTTCCCATAAGGGTTTTAACTGTCAGTACTACGTTAGGTAGCCCGACTATGAACTTGGCAAGAGTTCTTATTATCTTAGTGAACTTATTATCTTAACGTCACATCATCTCTGAGGTTTATAATGCTTAGCTCTGATACCACTTCTGTAACACCCCCAGATCCGGGGTCAGGGATCCGGGTCGTCACGGTCTTTCTTTCCACAATATCACTTCACTTAATTAATAATAATTAACCTTATGTTGTGACCCCACGCTAACACACACCACAACCCGTTATAGTCTCAGAGATGAAATTGAAATAAGTACAAGTCTTTGAATCCACAATTTAAAAGTTATTACAACCCAAAATGATTACTTAATAAGTTTACAATTAATTACCATTATCTGCCACAAGTTATAATTATACATAATTGATTCTCAAAAGTAGAATGCCTGATCTACCAATAGATCTTCCTCTGCAGCTACAACATCAACGGGAAGACGCGGGACGCTTCCCACGCGCTTGCGCTGGGTCTGCTGGAGTCTGGCCATCTTTCCTAACTATTGTTGTGTGATAAAGAAATAAAGCAAGAGTGAGCCTTACAGCTCACAAGATAATATATAGTGATAACCATAATACAAGTATCTAAATGGATACTTACTAGAATCTTTTATCAAAAGTAAGATAATTACTTACTGGATATAAGCTTAAAGGAAGATGAAGTTACCAAATACTTCACTATACTTATATCATTTATAAGGCTACTTGAACTACCACTGTTCAAAGTATTATAGGTTTTAAAAAAAAAAGTCATCCCATAGATGAGACCACAAGTTAAGACTTGAATAGATTCAATCTTTGAAATATTATTGAATGAAATAAAGTTACGAGATACTTTATTTAGTCCCGATATATATCCAAATATATATCTCTTAACATTTCCTGGAACCTCTGTTATGTAAAGTATGAACAGAGCTGGTAACATCCAATGAATTTGGAAAGGAAAAGAATTTTGGCATAAACCCGATATCTTGCTGATCAGGCAACGATACCAATAAGTAACCTTTTCTACTAGTAGATGGATGAATCCCCCACCGGTCATCACCCTGGCCACATAAGGTCCTTGTGCTGGACCACCACCCGGCCTCTTACGCGTTGATGGACTGCCACCCAGCCACTTACACTTTGATAGACCGTACCCCGGCCTGTCGCTTATGCCGACTCAATTAGATGGGCTTACTTCCCGAACGTTGGGTAAGTAATCAATTCATTTGTTTTCTCAAAACAGCAACCACGTTGCGAATGTAAATGCACCACAGAGCTGGATCCCCCAGGTTTGAGCGAGTATTTAAATCCCCTTTGAAAGGAAGATCTTAAATATAAAAATGAGTTTTGGGGTCCACTCTAACTTTAAAAATCATTTTTGAAGACTCGAAAACATTTTTAAGAATGTTTGGAGTACTGCTGATTTATTAAAATAAATCAGTCCCGATATATTAGAAAATATATGAATAATATTATTTAAATAATATTCTCATAAAGATAATCCTTATAAAATAATCGAAGTAGAAGTTTTAAAACTTATACTTGAAATGGATATTAAATAACCAAAGATATACTTATATGAAAGTACTATCTTTATTTGAATAATCGAAAATAAGTATGATTCTTGACACCTTATTCTTTAATAAAATAAAGAATATATTTCAGTAATAAGCGGAGTCATAATACCTCGAATGAATATTATAAATAATATTCATTAAATAAAATAAAGGAGTCATACATCCTCAAATGAATATTCAAATAATATTCAATTAATAAATAAAAGGAGTCATAAGTCCTCGGATGAATATTCGAAATAATATTCAATAATAAAATAAAGGAGTCATAAGTCCTCGGATGAATATTCAAAATAATATTCAATAATAAAATAAAGGAGTCATAAGTCCTCGGATGAATATTCGAAATAATATTCAATAATAAAATAAAGTTATCGAATAAACCTTATTCGATTAATAGTTTTGAAAACTATAACCATATATATATATAAAATATATATATAAATCTACTCGGGATCCTCGACTCCCGGTTTTAGAAAATGTTTTCACCTTTGGGTCCCTATACTAAGGGTATATGCAATTTACCGCTATTCTCTAGCATAGGTATTATCAACTGAACCAACAGATATAACTGGCAAGAATACGAAACAGGCATGCATATTTACCATATCACATGCTACAATATATCGCAAGTGTCTTACCAACTGCCTATTACACCTTACATAAATGTTTCATACTTCAATTAGTCCTTTAAGGTCTTTAACCTATGTTTCAAAGTAAGGCAAGGGTAAGGGTTCGTTCGCGAAACGTCGTTACTTAAAACGGCCGTTTCTCCTAAACCGTTCATCGGAATCAAATGAACCACATATCAAAATGAAGCTCGTAACATGAACTATCTAAACATGGCAATGGTCAAAACCTAGCAGTGAGTTCAAGGGTTCTGATGTTAAGAACAAAAACAGTCTACGGTAATCGGGCATTATGGCGGCTATGTTTACGCGATTTCCCAAATTTATACCATTCCAAAACAACCACCAATCAACCCCAAATCAATCATACAACCAACATCCATCCAAAACACACTCATTGCTTTTTTCCTTTAGGTAAATCAGTCAATTTCCAAGTATTGTTAGGAGATAAAGCTACTAATTCTTTGTTCATTGCTTCAATCCAAAGAGGATGTTGTGAAGCTTCTGAATAAGAGGAAGGTTCAATTATATCACATATCTTAGAGATAATACATTTCTTCTCACAAGGGAAGGTCAGAAAACTGTACTAGATTACACCAGTGATTAGACAGCAAAACTGTATTGCAGTAAAAATCTTTTAAGTATCCAGGAGGCTTATGATATCTGGTTGATTGTCTTAAAGAAGGCAGATGAGTATCCAGAACAGAAGTATTGATTATCATGCACTAAAGAAGGGTCAGTCGAAGAAATACTAGTAGTATCATGAGTATTTGAAGAATTAGGAGTATTTGAGAGATCAATGTAAGAATTCAAAGTTGGACTGTTAGTATCACTGAACTAGCGTTTCCATCAGAACAAGGAAACATTACTCATGATTAATGATAGATGAAAAAGGAGTGACAGAAGAAAGATAAATGACTGTTGGATAAGATGAAGCGGAAGTTTCATTTTGAAATAAGAAGGGAAAATGTTTTTTAAAGAATGTGACATCTCTGGAAGTAGTCACTTTGTTTGTAGCAATGCCTAAAACCTTTTATCCTTTAATATGTATTAGGAGTATCCTAAAAATACCCAGGAACAGCTCGAGGATGAAATTTGGTTCTGTGGACAGTTAGAGTGTTAACAAAAACATAAGCAACCAATGTTCTAAGATGGTCTAATTCTGGAGGTTGATTAAAAAGTTTGAAATAAGGAAAGTGATTATTGATACTAGCTAATGGCATTTGATTAATCAAATAGGTTGCACAAAGAATACACTCATCCCAATATCGAAGAGGTACTTTAGACTGGTAAGATAAAGCTCGAGCAGTTTCAAGCAAGTGTTTGTGCTTTCTTTCTACTACCCCATTCTGTTGGGGTGTGTATGCCAAACTTTGTTGATGAAGAATACCTTGCTTTTGACAGAAAACTTGCAAATCACCTTCACAAAACTCCTTTGCATTGTCAGATCTTATACTTTGAATCTTAGTTTTGAACTGAGTTTCAACATAGGCAGCAAATTTCAACAAAACAAAATAACCTCAGATTTAGGTTTAACAAATGAACACAAGTAAATCGGTTGTAAGCATCAACCACAGTTAAAAACTGATTACAACCATTTGGAGTTTTTGTTTGATATGGTCCCCAGATATCTAAATGGATCAATTCAAATACACCTTTTGTTTTGATACAACTACAAGAAAAAGACTTTCTAGTCTGTCTTGCTGCAGGACAAACTTGACAGATGAATTGATTGGCACAATTTTTGGTATCACATTATGGATTTACTAGCTTGAGATGAGAAAATGGTTTATGCCACATCCTTAGATGCCATAACTGGGCTTCTTCAACTATTGTGCAACATATTTGTGACTCGGTTTCTTCAGGTTCAGTATGATATAATCCATTGTGAAGACTACCAAGAAGCATTTGATTCCTCTGTGAAGGCCCTGAACATAACACTTGTCATGAATGAAAACTACTTGACAACTCAAATCCTTACATAACCTCTTAACCGAAATCAGATTGAAATAAAACTCAGGAACATAAAGTACATTATATAAAATGATGTCATTATTTAGAGATATTTTTCTTATATGAGTTATCTGAACTTTTCTCCCATCTGGAACAGTAATGAACTTATTGCTACCAGTAACTAATTTGTAATCTTTAAATAGATCAATATTAGAGCAAATATGATATGTTGCCCCACTGTCTATAATCCAATCTTTATCATATTTAGACATAAGACATATATTTCCTGCTAGAAGAGCATGAGTGTTCTAAGAGTCCTCATTTTGCTTGACAGAAGAAAAACCAGATTGCTGACGTTTGTTTAACATTTCCAGAAATTGATTGTACTGAGCAGCAGAAAAAGTGGTGGAGGATGAGCCTTCTTCTTTAATCAAATCAGCTTGAATTGTAGCAGCAACCTTCTTATCCCTGTTAGATTTGAACCCTGGTGGAATCTTGCAATGAGTGCGGAAATATTGAGGTTTTCTCCCAGGAGCACCTGCCTGAACTCCTTTTGTAGTTTTGTTAGGTACAAACTGATTCTTGTTAAACATACTTTGTGGCTTAAAATTCTTGAAATTTTTCTTCTTTGAAAAACAGGCTAAAGATTCAGTTGACTTGTCACAGATGATAACTCCTTGTGTATTTCTTCTTGAGCAAAGAGCCTATAAGCATTAGCGATGTTAGGCATAGGATATTGCATCAATATATTCCCTCTCACAGATGCAAATTCTTCATTTAGTTTCATTATAAATTGAATCATTCTTTGATCTTGCTGCATCTGATAAACCCTATGTTCCAGATTACATGTGCATTTCAAACAGGTACAAGTAGGAAACGGATTTGCATCATTGACTGCATCCCAAATCATTTTAATTTTAGTGAAGAATTCAGATATATTATTAGAACCTTGACTCAATTCAGCTAACTGCTGCTCCAGTGAATACACTTGTGTCATGGATGTATAGCCAAACCTTTCCTCTAGTTCAATCCAAATTTCACGCGCACTTTTGAGAAACAGAACACTTTTAGCTATCACATCATCCATATTGAACAACAACCAAGCACACACTAGATCATTACACCTTTCCCAGGCTTTATACTCAACTGTAGTTGGTTCAGGCTTGCTTATAATACCATCAACAAAATCGATTTTAATCTTAGCTAATAGACTTAGCATCATCGAACATTTCCAGTTATTGAATCCAGTATCATTGAATTTGACGGATACTAACTGAGTAGTATTAGAATCAGAAGGATGAATGAAATAAACACGGGTAGGATCCTTATTAGGTGGTAAAACACGGTCTAGATCTAGTTTCAGACATAGTGAATCGAGTAATGAATTGATTTATTTTTGAAGATTGGTGAATTAACAACAAATCATTGCTTAGATTGAAGAGAATCAGAATATACTGGTCTAATCACAAAATTAACAATAAATCGTTGCTTAAATTGAAGAGAATCAAAATATACTGATCTAATCACAATTTTGATGAAGAAAATTAATGAATTAACGATAGATCGTTCCCAAATTCTATAAACAACTAATATGCACACACAAAACATTTATACATCTCAACCAATATCAACAAAACACTAATCGTTACTAATCGCAAAGCTTGAAATCAGAAATTATTATGAACAATGAAATTGCTAGGAAATATCGATGACGACGAATCGAATAAATCGACGATCTATATAATGAAGAATTGAAGACAAGAACAAGATCACCTGAAAAGAACACCGATTAACTGTTGATTTTGATTGAAATCATGCTCTGATACCATGATGATAATGCAAATATAATGCATTGAAGGTGTAGAAATGAGAACTAGAAGATATTATTTTCTATAATCCATCTGAATCTGTTTTACAAACTTAACAAATTATGAAGAAGAAGAATAGAGTCTTATACACACTACTACCACTTTTGTCACTTTTTCAATGACTATATATACTGCAAATTGTGTCCACAGAATTTATAACAGAATGTTGAGCTGTAATTAGCTGAGCTGGGCATTAGCTGGCAGAGATGAGGTCAGAGATGAGGTGGCTAGAGTAATGGTTGAACGTATAGGACCAACAGAATTTGCATACATGGATATGCCGAAGGAAATGAAAGACTTAGGTTTTTACAGAATTATTTCTACAGTGACTGAGTTTATATTATCGGTTTCGCTAAACTGTGAACACTTGGAAATAATTCTACCAGTATGTTGTTATTTCAAATTAATGTGAAAAATGAAAATTGTATTGAATGAATAAAATGTACAGATTGTTTGAGTTATATACAAGTTTACAAGAACAAACTTTTAGGCGGGAAGTAACTAACTCTCAACTAGATTAAATGTCTAATCTACCCTTAACTAATTTCTAACTTAACCACTATCTATCTTATGCAGTCTAATACCCTCCTTCAAATTGGCAGGTCTGAACATGTTTCGAACTCCCAATTTGCTCAATAAATACGTTAGTCTTGCAGCTATCAAAGGTTTAGTAAGTAGATCAGCTGGTTGCTGTTTGGTAGACAAGTACACAGGTTGCACCAGCCCTTCCTTGACTTTATCTCTGATGAAATGACATTCCAGCTCGATATGCTTTGTCCTCTTATGAAGAACTAGATTTTCAGCTATGTGAATTGCAGATGTATAATCACAATACAAAGGAACTGGTGTAGGAATCTTGAAATATATTTCTTTGAATAGATTGTACAACCAAGTGACTTCACATAGTATAGTTTCCAAAGCTCTGTATTCCGCCTCTGCAGAAGATCTTGCTATTGTATTCTGCTTTTTGCATTTCCATGAAATAAGTGAATCTCCTAACATGACACAATATCCAGACAATGATCTTCTAGTCATAGGACATGTAGCCCAATCAGCATCACAAAAAGCTTTCAATTTTAATGGACTTTTAGCTGATAAAAACATACCTTGGCCCGGATTACCCTTATGTACCTTACTAATTTCAGTGCAGCCTTCCAATGAACATCTGTTGGTGCAGCCATAAACTGACTCAATATATGCACTGGATAAGAAATGTATGGTCTGGTAATTGTCAAATAAATCAACTGCCTACCAATCTTCTGTATTGCATAGCATCAGGAAAAGAGTGTCCAGAATCATAACTGGGAGATTATGTTGAGCTTCCATGGTTATAGCACTTGGATTTGCAGCTAAACGAACCTGTATTCTCAGCAATTCATTGCATACTTCCTTTGATGTATATATATGCCCTTCTGAAGACCTTGTTATTTCAAGGTCCAAGAAAATAGTTTCAAGTGTCCCTAAAATCTTTCAGTTTGAACTTAGAAGCAAGAAACTCTTTTATCTTTCCAATTTGCTTGACATAAGAACCAGCCAGTATTATGTCATCAGCATAAACCAGCAATACTGTAACTGAAGTAACTGAATGTAGATAAAATATAGAAGCATCTCCCCCTTGATTGTTGTAAAGCCAAATTGGATAACAGCATCAGAAAGCTTATCAAACCACTGACAGGATTAGTGCCAACAAAAGAAGCAGGAATAGGCACACCTGGAGGCAATCTCATGTACACTTCTTCATGAAGATCTCCATTTAAAAAGCATTGGTAATGTCCACCTGATTAATATGCCAGTTTTGAATAGCAGCAATGGATAGTACCATTCTGACAGTGGCCATTTTAGCTACTGGTGGAAAGGTTTGAAAATAATCCACTCCTGCAGTCTGTGTAAAACCTTGAGCCCACCAATCTGGCTTGATATCTTTCCAAAGTACCATCAGATTTATACTGACTTTATAAATCCATTTACAACCCATTGCCTTCTTGCCGGGAGGAAGAGAAGTAATTTGCCAAGTATTATTGGCTTCCAAAGCACTCAGTTCTAATTGCATTGCTTTACACCGGTTAGAATCTTTTATAGCTTGAGAATAAAATAAGGTTTCAGGGATGACAGTGGAATTTGCTACAAAAGCCTGATAAGTTGGTGTAAAACCTTGCACGGAATCAACAATATGAGTGGATATGTAACAGTTGTGGCACAAGTCTTATTAAGAATTGTTGGAAAGACCTGTATAATCTGAGAACTTAACTGGTAATTGTTTTACTCTAATAGGTCTAGAACTTTTTCTCAGGTATAGGTAATACTGTAGCAGAACCACTATCAGAAGAAGATATATGATCAGTGTTATCAGAATCATGAGAATTATCAAGATGAGAATTAGCAGAAGGTGAAGTATCATGAGAATGATGTGAATCATATGAAATAGAAGGAAAATGATGATGTTCCAGCTCAGTGTGTGCAGAAGATGGAGTATTGACAATACTAAATCATCAATAAAAGAAGAATCTGAAGGAAACATGGTTGAAAGTAATGGAAACAGATGTAGTATAGGGAAAAAACATTCTCATAAAAGACAACATCTGTAGACACAAACTTATGACATGTTTCAATATTAATGAGTTTGTAGCCTTTTTTGATGTTGAGGATATCCAATGAACACATATTAGTTGCTCTTGGAGCAAACTTATCTGCTCTCTTAGACAAGGTAGAAGCATATGCAAGACAACCAATACTCTCATATGATCATAGAGAGGTGGTTTATGAAAAAGTATTTCATAAGGAGATAAGTTGTTTAAGATTTTTAGATGGAGTTTTGTTTATGATATAAGTGGTAGTGAGTAAACAATCTCCCCAAAGATGAATTGGAACTTTTGAATTGAATTTGAGAGCTCTTGCAACAGAAGAAGATTGTCCTGTGTTTTCTTTCAGCCCTTCCATTTTGTTGAAGAGTCTCAACACAAGAACTTTGATGATCAATTCCATAAGACTGAAACAATTTTGTAAGATCTTTATTAAAAAAATTTGAGCCATTATCAGATCTCACAATTTTAACTAAGGCTTTGAAATGATTCTTAATGTGAATCAGAAAATTAGAAAAAATTAAGATACTTGAGATTTATTTGATATCAAGAAGGTCCAGGTACATCTACTACAGTCATCCACTATAGTAAGAAAAGAATTACAAGTAAAATATGTCTTATACTTGTAAGGCCCCCACAAATCACAATGTAACAAATGAAAAGGTTCAGTAGAATGACTAGTACTAGCTGGAAAAGAAGACCTGATTTGTTTAGCAAAATGACAAACATCACAAGGAATAAAACTACAGAACTCAACTTGAGTAGCAATAGCACTAATCTTCTGCATTACAGGAAAGGTATGTGACCTAATCTAGAATGCCAAAGTTTTGAATTGTCCTGAATGAGCAGCATTACAGTGAGCTGAAACTTGAGGAAACAGAGAAGTGAATTGTGATGAAGTTGGTAGAAGTAACTTGTACAGTGAACCTTGGAGTTTACCAATCCCCAATGTTTTCTTCATTATACAGTCCTGAATAACACACAGATGAGATAAAATTGAAGTGTGCAAAGGCACAGATAAAGTCAGTTTACTGACAGAAATCAAGTTGAATTGGAAACTAGGTACCAAAAAGAACATCATAAAGAGTAAGTTCAGATGTTAACACTATAGTTCCTTTAAGTTTAACCTTTGTAAACTCTCCATTAGGTAAGTGTGTATGTGTCTGTCTCTGTAAAGCTAAGAAGCAACAAGAACAATATGAAGAGGTTATGAAAGTTACTCAGTTTTTGATTGGATTAAATGAAGTTTACACTAATATTCGTGGTCAATCCTTATGATGAATCCTATCCCTCCACTAACAACTGTTTTTGTCACTATTGCAACAAGAAGAACACCAGAGAAATTATGTAGCTCTGTCAAACACTACTGACTGAGTCTGCTGCTCTTCTGGAGTAAAGCTAGGTTTCCTAGATCTGATTTCAAGAAAACTGATGTTAAGATGCCTGATGGAAGGAGGTTTAATCTGGAGTGCACTTATTATCATGGAAAGAATCATACTAAGGATCGTTGTTTTCATTTGATTGGTTTTCCACCAAAGGAATAAGCAAAATGTTGCTCCTGCTAAGGCTAATCATCAGGAGAACAATTTTGTTGCTCAAATTGCTGCTTCATCCACAGTGCCAACCTCTACTGAGAAAGTTGAAAGCTCTGCTGGTCCTGAAAACTCTGTTGGAAATTGTTTGTCTGATATTCAGTATCAACAGTTATGAATCTTCTAAATCAAAGTCAATTGTCTCAAACAAACTTTGAACCACCTCAATCAGGTACTCTGTCTCGTTCCTGTTCACTTCTGTATGCCTTGTTAATGTCATTGCCCTAGAGATTGGATTCTTGATTCAGGAGCAACAGACCATATTACATGTTGTCATGATTTGCTCTCTAATCTTCTTGCTTGTGATATTGATATATGTTCATCTTAAATTTTATGTAATATCCATAAATAGTAAGATTTTTCTTGTGCAAGAGAGCTTAAAGCCTTTTTTTAACACAAAAAATGTGTGGACCATTACTCTGAGAGAAACGCATATTGATATCATCCCAAACATCACTTGCAAGAGCAATGTAAACAAGACTAGAACGATCTCAGGAACAACAGAGTTAAGAAGCCAAGTAATTATCATATCATTGCAACGCTGCCAATGTGCAAGATAAGAAGATGATTCAGAAGGAACCTTGAATTTTCCGGTAACAAACCAAGTTTATTCTTCGCTAAAAGTGCAAGAGACATCGATCTTTTCCAATTCATTGAAGGTTTTCACCATTCAAGACACTAGTAACAAGAACTTGACCAGGATGATCTAAAGGATGTAGATATAATGGATGACTCGCATCCAAAGTAACTGACTGATATGAACTTTCAAGATCAGATTCTGGAGTTTTGTAGCATCTGTAGAATTATCCGTCGATGTAGACATAATGTTTGATGAAATGTCACACAGAGAGAGATTGATAGAAAAAGAAAATGATCGTAAAATGATCGAATTCAATCAATTTTACTATGATTACTATCAACAACCAGTAGAACTGATTGTTGCAAATAGAAACACTGACTTTACTACTGAAAGAACGAAAAACAAGAATGAAAAAAACTTGATTGAAGCTTTAATGGCGGAAAAAGATGTAACAAACTAAAGAAACAGAGATCATAGCTCTGATACCATGTAGAATTTCTAATATGAAAAATGAAAATTGTATTGAATGAATAAAATATACAGATTATTTTGAGTTATATACAAGTTTACAAGAATAAACTTTTAGGCGGGAAGTAACTAACTCTCAACTAGATTAAATGTCTAATCTACCCTTAACTAATTTCTAACTTAACCACTATCTATCTTATGCAGTCTAATAAAATTGTCCGGCTTTTACTGTGTTTAATTAGGAGGCCTAAGTTTTATTCATTTTACTGGTAAAATACCGTTGAGTTTAAGCAGCCTCATGTAGTTCTTTCATTTTAGTTAAAAGTTTAAATCTCTCTGTTCATGGTTATTTTATTTTATGATGACATGAACGCAAATTTCTTCTAAATAAGACATAATTTCTAGTTAATTTTATTAAAAAAAACTTTTTCAAATAAAACATAAATGCAAACTTTCCTCTTGACAGATCATTAACCCTCAACAACACTGTTCGTAGTCATCTTTCATACAAAGTATGGAACGTGAACTTTATCGACACATTAGCGTATTTGAATTTAAATAGCTTTTTATATAATTATTAAGCAAAACAAAATTAGGTTTTTTATTACTTATTTGATAGAAAAAGAGTTATAAGTGTTGCCAACTCCATCTCGTCTTACAGTTACTCATCCCTTCAAAATCTTCTCGTGCTAGACAATTGCCTTTTAAATTCTCTTACTATACTGGTCTTCCTTCACATTTTTGCAACCAATATTACCTTAATGCTTGTACTACCTTACCTACATATGTGGTTGATCCGCCTTTTGATGCATCCACAGTGGTGTTCATGTCCTCTCAAAGTTTCTGAGCCACCTACTTATAAACAAGCTGTCAAACTGTCTGCTTGGTGTGAAGTTATGAGTGTCAAATTGGCAGCTCCAGAAGCCAACCAAACTTGGTCGATTAAGCCTTTACCACCTGGTAAGAAGATGGTGGGTTTGTAAATGGTTATATAAGGTCAAGTATCTTGCTAATGGAGATGTAGATCGTGACAAGGCTCGTCTTGTTGCAAAGGGATTTACTCAAACAGCTGGGTTAGATTATTTTGAGACATTTTGCTCCGTAGTCAAGATGTCTACTCTTCATTTATTGTTTACTTTATCTGCCTAAGGCACAACTGGTATATCAAGTATCTTGCATGTCACGAATGCTTTCCTTCATGGATTTTAGATGAGAAAGTATATATGGCTTTGCTACCTGAGTATCATCTGTCAGCGGTGTCTACTTTCTGAGTTTCCAAATCAACATTTGGTTTGTAGGCTGCTTAAGTCAATTTATAGACTTAAGCAAATACCTCGACGATTATAACACCCCCAGATCCGGGGTCAGGGATCCGGGTCGTCACGGTCTTCCTTTCCACAATATCACTTCACTTAATTAATAATAATAACCTTATGCTGTGACCCCACGCTAACACACACCACAACCCGTTTATAGTCTCAGAGATGAAATTGAAATAAGTACAAGTCTTTGAATCCATAATTTAAAAGTTATTACAACCCAAAATGATTACTTAATAAGTTTACAATTAATTGTCATTATCTGCCACAAGTTATAATTATACATAATTGATTCTCAAAAGTAGAATGCCTGATCTACCAATAGATCGTCCTCTGCAGCTATAGCAGCTACAACATCAACGGAAGACGCGGGACGCTTCCCACGCGCTTGCGCTGGGTCTGCTGGAGTCTGGCCATCTTTCCTAACTGTTGTTGTGTGATGAAATAAAGCAAGAGTGAGCCTTACAGCTCGCAAGATAATATATAGTGATAACCATAATACAAGTATATAAATGGATACTTACTAGAATCTTTTATCAAAAGTAAGATAATTACTTACTGGATATAAGCTTAAAGGAAGATGAAGTTACCAAATACTTCACTATACTTATATCATTTATAAGGCTACTTGAACTACCACTGTTCAAAGTATTATAGGTTTTAAAAAAAAAGTCATCCCATAGATGAGACCACAAGTTAAGACTTGAATAGATTCAATCTTTGAAATATTATTGAATGAATAAAGTTACGAGATACTTTATTTAGTCCCGATATATATCCAAATATATATCTCTTAAACATTTCCTGGAACCTCTGTTATGTAAAGTATGAACAGAGCTGGTAACATCCAATGAATTTTGGAAAGGAAAAGAATTTTGGCATAAACTCGATATCTTGCTGATCAGGCAAAGATACCAATAAGTAACATTTTCTACTAGTAGATGGATGAATCCCCCACGGTCATCACCCTGGCCACATAAGGACCTTGTGCTGGACCGCCACCCGGCCTCTTACGCGTTGATGGACTGCCACCCCAGCCACTTACACTTTGATAGACCGTACCCCGGACCTGTCGCTTATGCCGACTCAATTAGATGGGCTTACTTCCCGAACGTTGGGTAAGTATCAATTCATTTGTTTTCTCAAAACAGCACCAACCCGTTGCGAATGTAAAATGCACCACAGAGATGGATCCCCCAGGTTTTGAGCGAGTATTTAAATCCCCCTTTGAAAGGAAGATCTTAAATATAAAAATGAGTTTTGGGGGTCCACTCTAACTTTAAAAATCATTTTGAAGACTCGAAAACATTTTTAGAATGTTTGGAGTACTGCTGATTTATTAAAATAATCAGTCCCCGATATATTAGAAAATATCTTAATATTATTATTTAAATAATATTCTCATAAAGATAATCCTTATAAAAATAATCGAAGTAGAAGTTTTAAAACTTATACTTGAAATGGATATTAAATAACCAAAGATATACTTATATGAAAGTACTATCTTTATTTGAATATCGAAAATAAGTTGATTCTTGACACCTTATTCTTTAATAAAATAAAGAATATATTTCAGTAATAGCGGAGTCCTAATACCTCGAATGAATATTATAAATAATATTCATTAAATAAAATAAAGGAGTCATACATCCTCAATGAATATTCAAATATATTCAATTAAAATCAAAAAGGAGCATAAGTCCTCGGATGAATATTCGAAATAATATTCAATAATAAAATAAAGGAGTCATAAGTCCTCGGACTGAATATTCAAATAATATTCAATAATAAAATAAAGGAGTCATAAGTCGCTCGGATGAATATCGAAATAATATTCATAATAAAATAAAGTTATCGAATAATCTTATGCGATTAATAGTTTTGAAAACTATAACCATATATATATATATATTAATATATATATATAAAATCTACTCGGGATCCTCGACTCCCGGTTTTTAGAAAATGTTTTCACCTTTGGGTCCTATACTAAGGGTATATGCAATTTACCGCTATTCCTAGTAGCAATAGGTAATTATCAACTGAACCAACAGATATATTGGCAGTAAGAATACGAAAACAGGCATGCATATGTACCATATCACATGCTACACATATATCGCAAGTGTCTTAACACTGCCTATTACACCTTACATAAATGTTTCATACTTCAATTAGTCCTTTAAGTCTTTAACCTATGTTTCAAAGTAAGGCGAGGAGTTAAGGGTTCGTTCGCGAAACGGTCGTTACTTAAAACGGCCGTTTCTCCTAAACCGTTCATCGGAATCAAAACGAACCACATATCAAAATGAAGCTCGTAACATGACTATCTAAACATGGCAATGGTCAAAACCTAGCAGTGAGTTCAAGGGTTCTGATGTTAAGAACAAAAACAGTCTACGGTAAATCGGGCATTATGGCGGCTATGTTTACGCGATTTCCCAAATTTAAACCATTCCAAAACAACCACCAATCAACCCCAAATCAATCATACAACCAACATCCATCCAAAACACACTCCAACAGCCCCAACAACTCAATATTATCAACTTTATACTACCCTCAAACATGAACTAAAAGCTATACTTAAGTTCATTAACTAATTAACAAGATTTACAACTCCAAAAACACCACAAAACCAACTAATCTCTACAAACTCAACCAAATTTAAACAAACAAGCCTCATGCTTCACATATACTATATCAATCATATTCATTCCTAATTACTCAAAACCAAAGCTAGGGTTTGGAGTTTATACCTTCCTTAGAGCTTTTAATCCATGAAAGATCCTTGAAATGCCCATGGAAGCCTTAATCTAACCTCCTACAAGCTTGTTCTTTCAAAGAAATCAAGAACACAAAAATTAATTTCAAGAAAGTACTATTCACCATCTTCTTCCATGATTTATAGAAAAAGATTGGCTTGGAATTGGAAGCTTAAACTTATAGGAAGTATGTAACTATCCATGGGGAAGCTTAGATAAATACCTTGCTAAATAGTAAGTGGTGGAGCTTGGATCTTCATTTTTTAAGAAAAGGGGCCGAGAGCTTCATGAAGAAAATGGGGGTTTTGTGTTTTTTGATGAAAATGAAATGTTTTGGCTTGGTTGGTTGCTTTTTGTCTTGTTTTTTGGTTAATTACCTTTCTAGCCTTGACTTTGTGTGGTTTTAAATCAACCACATCTTCTTCCCCTTATGTCATGCTTATGTCACATTGCTATGTCATCATCCCTTCTAATCTCTTTGATTAGCTTCTAATTGTTTGCCTAATGACCGCTGATCTGTTATACGGTTCGCTTAACTTTCGTTTTCGTTTATCGTTTGAGGGATCATACCCGGGATCTTATTACTTAGTTCCCTTAACCTTTCTCAATATATTGTATTCCTTTATGATCCTCTCTTATAATCCTTTAATTTAAATCATTTTTATCATGTTACCTTATACTCAATTCTTTCCGTATCTAGTGGATTTCCGGGAAAATCAAAGTGTTCGGAATTGGATTCTGACGATCTTTACATACACTTATATACCATATAGAGTGCCAATAAAATCTCAGAATATCCATAAAAGAACCCCTACCTAGTGTGGCATGAAAAGTTTTCTCATTCAGTAAAAACACTATTCATAAGGGTTTCAAAAATTTTCCAAAAATTGGGGTTATTACAGTCTCCCCTCCTTAAAAGGATTCGTCCCGGAATCAGATAGAAAATGAATAGGGATACTCTCTTAGCATTGCACTTTCTGACTCTCGAGTAAATTTTCCCACATTGTGGTCCTTCCATCAAACTCTGAATAGTTTGATAACCCTTCTCCTAAGCACTTGTTCCTTTTCGATCTATAACCCTTTCTGGTTGCTCCCTATAGGTTATGTCTGGTCGCATGCCTATGCGCTCATATGCCCCTATTTATCTGGCATCCGAATTACACTTCCTTAACATTGATACGTGAAACACGTTATGACTTGCTACCTGTTCGGGGGTAGGGCTAGCTCATATGCTAACTTCCCAAAACGTCTTAATACATCCAAGGGTCCGACAAATTGTGGACTTAGCTTTCCTTTCTTTCCGAATCTCATCAATCCTTTCCAAAGGTTTCCAAGGGGATACCTTTAACAACACTAGGTCCCCTACTTCTATTCTTTGTCCTTTCGTGTCAAATCAACATACTTATCATGTCCATCTTGGGCTACTACCAGCCGTCCTCTGATTAGATCTATCATATCCTTGGTCCTTTGGACCACTGCTGGTCTGAGCATCTTGCGCTCTACAACTTCATCCTAACATAAGGAGATCGACATTGTCTTCCCTCAAGGATCTCATAAGGCGATACCTCAATACTGACATATGATCTATTGTTGTAAGAAAACTCAATCCTTGTTAAGTGATCATTCCAATTTCTTTCAAGTCTATTGCACTGACCCTCATCGTAGCTTCTAGAATTATAGCTTTTGCTTCTCAATACTCACTCTTTTCCAGTTCGTAATCGCTATTATCTTCCGTTCCTAATATTATACTGGTTACACCTTTGCTCGTTAGCATTTTATAACCTTTTAATACACGCGTCAACCTTAGTATCACGAATGTGTCTCCATTCCGAATACCACCATAACTTTACTACTCCTTTTTCAGCTGTTTCTATTTCCCAAAGTTTGATCAATCATATAGAAGTAAAGGAATTTGTTGAGAGATCACTATGATCATGAACACTTGTTATATCGCATAGTTAGTACAGAAGGTGGCCAGCCTTTAGTACTTGACAAGCAATTAAACAATAGATGGTATCCTACTAGGCTTCTATCACACAGATAGATAGTCATTCGGCAATACCTCCCCTTCTGGAAGGGTTGTTCTTCTCAGCTTACATGAAATGAAAAGAAGAGAAAAGAATGAACTGAAGAGAATTGTATATATAAAAAAATATACTGCCACAAAATATCTGGCTTGGAACCTACCTCTGAACTATAGAGGTTTGTCATAGGAGAACAAAACATATATGTATTTATATCAACATCAAGTATTATAGCATCGTATTTCACATGCCTAAATATTTTTGCTATTCCGTCCATCATTCTATGGACCCATGTTCTTCCTCGAGCTTATACACAATCACCTTTGAAACTCCCTCGATATTGAAAATCGAACCTGGGATCTCATTCTAGACATCATCGTTACTAGAATTCTATGCTTGCATCACAACCTTCCTCGTATAGTAATACGATTCTCTATTGATAGAAGGAATAAATATTCAATAGGTAGATACTCTACTTAATTAGTCTATCAATGATAATTTATACACTACCATGACCCGATTAGTGGTACTTAATCTCAACCTCCATTCCAATACAACTCTCATGGTTGTAATCAGCTCATTACTCGCAGAATCATTGCTGCCTTACTATGGTCCACCACTGACCTACTGTCATCATTCACTTTCCATGAAATCTTAATATCTAACCATACGGAGTCCATACATGTCGTATAGAATACTTCTAAGGAGTTAACATAACCACCAATCGTAATTCATGAAGAACACTCCAAACTCTGACGTACTTTCATGACATGAAGTAGATAAAATTGCAGAAGAGTTTCAATCAAAGTAACGATAGCAGGTTAATACCATTCTTAATCATATGCCTTCAATAGAAGACTTAACTCAAAGGTTCGTTTAGTCCTTTTTGAAACATGGTCCTGGATTATTCTCAAGATAGTACCTTCTGAGATAGATAGCCCGCTCATGGTGATTACACAAATTAAACCTTTACCAACTACTATTACGGTTGGGTATTGCACAGTCATCAGAAGGAATGTCAATCTTCCAAACCATAATACAACCTGCATAGCTTTAACCATCATCACATATTCCTTTGGCACAAGCGCCTATAATTATCCTCTTACCTTTAAAGTGTCGGCCACCTCTTTGGCCTTTCCTGATAGTAAAATTTCCTTACAGTCAATGTCATTTTAACCACCTCCAAATAAATTTTCTACCTTATTTCAATCACAGCTTATGTGAAGATGTTTTCCTTAAAATCTGATGAGTAAAAAAAATTACCATTTTTCCATAAGTTATTGCCTCAGTCTTTAGAGGTTAATCACTGTCATGACTGACTCTCAATCATAATTAGAACATCTTTTATCTTAAGTCCTAATTGCCCTGAACAATTTCGACCATTACTGGTTCGATCCATACCTTCTCGTGGTTTAACACGTGCCTCACTTGGCATCAATATAATTACGTCATATTTCCTTTATCAACATTTCTATTCTTGAAAATTTTGAATTTTGCCTTTCTCCTTGTAAAACCTCTAAGGTTATCCTTGAATCGTTCCTCCTGTATTCCCTAGATACAGGGCATATCAAAATACCATTTACTAATACTAAAACCATTGTCTATATACTTCTGAATAATTTCTCCACTGATTCTTAAAGGTTGTTATTAGATTAATCCTTTCCAATTCATACTGTCAAAACTCATACTATCCCTATTAAGGGTGAAATGCCAACCTTTATGCATTCCCCTAGGATTAGTTTTAAGTTACCGATGTTCTATCCTTAATTCCACCTTTAAAAAGGTACATGCATCCTTCCATGGATAAATCAAGTCATATATCCCTGATAAGGGTGTCTTATTCAATCATTCCCACCTCGATAGTATATGCCTAATTTCACAATAACATCTGTATTCAAAATGAGGTCAATCAATATGGCCTCCAAAAGATAACAACGGTTATCCGCTTTTCTTGCCTAATTTGGTAACGATAACAAGGATGTTCTGGAAGATATTGGTCGTGTTCAACGTGAACCTCTTCTTAATAATTCCTTATTTACTTTTGTTGTTTATCTCAACAGTCACCTCAATGTTGGTATATCTTTCATACATGGCGTCTCCCTTTCTGGGTATCAAGCCACCGGTCTTACACTTCACATTCTTGAAGGTCACTTCCTTCATCCAATTTTTCCTAATTTCTTACTTCCTTGCCTCCTCAGTCTATCAGCGTCTCATTATTTATCCTTCGAACTATCTCAAGGTTTCCTCGAATCCCCCAACTTACAGGGGATAAAATATATGTATCTCTTGTTCCTTCAATCATCAACTTTAACTCATGGTGAATCACCCTCATCCTGATGATTACATACTTTTCTATTTCTATTGCTACGAGTCTTTAGGGTTTCCTCATACCCAACTCCCTTATCATTCCTCAAACTCTATTGCCTTTATATTCCTTTCCACTTCAGTTTCTTTTTATTTTCCTTTCTCTTATCATTAATTCATGAACCAACACAACATAAGCATTGATTTCATACATCCCGTCATTCTGGATTCGTGTCCTCAGAACGAATCTTGATAACTTTTACAACTTAGATTCATAATTCATCATACTCATATGCCTTTGTTCAGGCTCTAAAGCTTTTACACTATCTCCTTATCTTTGGGAATTACTTTCCCGAAAATAATTGACTGAACTTAAATCAATTTATTATAATCTCTTGCTTCGTGCCTTCCTTGGCTTTTCACCAGCGGGTGGTCTCTCTCTTAGGAGGGTAAGTGACAAAAATAGTCTTTTGTGGTTCGTCAATCATTTAGAATCTCAAATGATTCCTGTATTTCCTTTAGCCAGGCTCTTGCCTCGACTGGGTCAGCTTGTTCCTTGGAACTCTGAGAGCTTAGCGACTTATAGGTCCTGAAAGAATTTCCTACCGCATTGTTTCCTCAAGGTGGTGGTTGGGGATAATAGTAAAGGTTTTGTTTAGGTAGATCCATGGATTGCCCAATAGGAGTACCGTCCTGGTTCTCCCTGTCTTGCTCGACTTTGTTTCCTCAGTATGAAATGTTTCATCCTTCTCCCATAATTGGGGTTATCTTATACGTTAAAATCCTCATTTTCCACTCCATTATGTTATGGGCTCCTTCTATTGATGGCGTCCTCCCTGACTATCACATTTAGGGTTTGCCCTTAATCTTATTCCTTGAACTATGACTTTCATCTAAGATCTCATCTTTAAGCTCTTGAACATTTGGAACCCAAATTCTATAGGAATACCTCATTATTCCCTTATCATCTTTCTCGGTATTAATCTCATATCTATTTGTTGGCTCTCTGCCTTCATTCATCACTCTTTTTTTTGGCATAATATGATTTTTCCAATTCGGGCTGTATTGCAATCTCAAACAGCTTTTCGGTACCGGCTCCGGCTACCTTCACTTCTATTTCCATTTTCTCAAAATCTCTTATAAACTCTCCAAAAGACATTATCATCTTGAGTCTCTCCTTTTTACTAAGGGCATCAGCCACCATATTGGCTTTCCCCGAATGATAAAGAATCTCCCAATCATAATTCTTGATTAGCTCTAACCGCCTCCTCTGGCGTATGTTGAGCTCTTTCTACGTGAAAATGTACTAGAGCACTTATGGCTTAGGTAATTCTCGCACTTCTCACCATACAAGTAGTGCCTCCAATCTTTAGGGCAAAAACTATTGCCATGAGCCCAAGCTCATAGGTGGGGATATCGAATTTTATATTCCCTTAATTATCTTGACGCGTACGCAATTACCTTGCTGTGCTGTATAAGAAGCACCCTAATTCCTTATACGAAGCGTCACTACAATTCACAAAATCTCCTTTTTCATCTGGCAACGCCAACATATGGGTCGCCACCAACCTTTGCTTTAGTTGTTAAAATCTTTTCTCGTATTTTTCTGTCCATTCAAACTTCTTAGTCTTATAAGTAAGCCGCTTCAAAGGGGCTACTATCTTTACAAACTTGAACGAACCTCCGGTAGTGACCGGCCAATCCTACCTCTGGTAGTTTCCCTAACCATGGTCATCAATTCCTCAGTGGTCCTTTATTCATTCTTGTTAGGATCCTCCACGGGATTCTTCTCAGCAACAATCCCTTCTAGGACAACATCCTCAACCGCTACGTCCTCAATATGAATCATCTGGTCCCTCATTAGGGTGTTCCATTGGATCCACAATCTGATCTCCAATAACTAATAAAACATCATCGCGTTGTTGCTCCTCAACCTCAGGGTTCGGAGTCCCGCTACCATATATGATAATGAACTACGCTTCTATCACGATATTTATAAGGGTTCCCATAAGGGTTTTAACTGTCAGTACTACGTTAGGTAGCCCGACTATGAACTTGGCAAGAGTTCTTATTATCTTAGTGAACTTATTATCTTAACGTCACAATCTCTGAGGTTTATAATGCTTAGCTCTGATACCACTTCTGTAACACCCCCAGATCCGGGGTCAGGGATCCGGGTCGTCACGGTCTTTCTTTCCACAATATCACTTCACTTAATAATAATTAACCTTATGTTGTGACCCCACGCTAACACACACCACAACCCGTTATAGTCTCAGAGATGAAATTGAAATAAGTACAAGTCTTTGAATCCACAATTTAAAAGTTATTACAACCCAAAATGATTACTTAATAAGTTTACAATTAATTGCCATTATCTGCCACAAGTTATAATTATACATAATTGATTCTCAAAAGTAGAATGCCTGATCTACCAATAGATCTTCCTCTGCAGCTACAACATCAACGGGAAGACGCGGGACGCTTCCCACGCGCTTGCGCTGGGTCTGCTGGAGTCTGGCCATCTTTCCTAACTGTTGTTGTGTGATAAAGAAATAAAGCAAGAGTGAGCCTTACAGCTCACAAGATAATATATAGTGATAACCATAATACAAGTATCTAAATGGATACTTACTAGAATCTTTTATCAAAAGTAAGATAATTACTTACTGGATATAAGCTTAAAGGAAGATGAAGTTACCAATACTTCACTATACTTATATCATTTATAAGGCTACTTGAACTACCACTGTTCAAAGTATTATAGGTTTTAAAAAAAAAAGTCATCCCATAGATGAGACCACAAGTTAAGACTTGAATAGATTCAATCTTTGAAATATTATTGAATGAAATAAAGTTACGAGATACTTTATTTAGTCCCGATATATATCCAAATATATATCTCTTAAACATTTCCTGGAACCTCTGTTATGTAAAGTATGAACAGAGCTGGTAACATCCAATGAATTTTGGAAAGGAAAAGAATTTTGGCATAAACCCGATATCTTGCTGATCAGGCAACGATACCAATAAGTAATCTTTTCTACTAGTAGATGGATGAATCCCCCACCGGTCATCACCCTGGCCACATAAGGTCCTTGTGCTGGACCAACCACCCGGCCTCTTACGCGTTGATGGACTGCCACCCAGCCACTTACACTTTGATAGACCGTACCCCGGCCTGTCGCTTATGCCGACTCAATTAGATGGGCTTACTTCCCGAACGTTGGGTAAGTAATCAATTCATTTGTTTTCTCAAAACAGCAACCACGTTGCGAATGTAAAATGCACCACAGAGCTGGATCCCCCAGGTTTTGAGCGAGTATTTAAATCCCCTTTGAAAGGAAGATCTTAAATATAAAAATGAGTTTTGGGGTCCACTCTAACTTTAAAAATCATTTTTGAAGACTCGAACATTTTTAAGAATGTTTGGAGTA